>NC_086001.1:20007244-20309744 GCF_030014385.1 Trichomycterus rosablanca | reverse complement strand
TTATGGTATTTAAGCTGGATGAATAGATGGAAGTTAACATGTCAGATATCCCAAGTTGCAAAAACTCATTTCAGGGCAAAAAAAAGCTAAAAACCTCTCGCACACAGCAAAGGATATGGATGATAACATTTTTTGGAGCTGCTAACTGAACTGTGTACTAAAATAAATTTAGACCGTGTAGAATAAAAGTATTAGGAAAGTATGAGGTTAAAAGCATCAGCTTTTATTTATTCTTAAAAGAAAAATACATGAACCTCAGTCATCTCACACGAAGATCTGTTCTGCTCAACAACAGTAAAGCTCTCCATCGTTTCTGTGTGGCAGCTCCATAACTGAAGGGCTGTCAGTGTACTGTAGAATCGGGTTTGTGGGTACATGCCCTGTCCTTGCACCCCGGCTGGTTAGCTCAGTTGGTTTGAACGTGGTGCTAATAACGCCAAGGGCGTTGCTTCAAGCCCTGTATGAGCCACACCCACTTTAGGACTTAAACTAACAAACAAGTGCTCTTCCTCTAACTAGCAGGTCCTATTGACCTGGGCTTCAAACGTTGTCTCTGACAAGTGTGAGTTATTTTTAATGCCCCTCTCATTCAGGTCAGAAACATGTGATTATTTCAATTTGCCAAACTGAATTACCCTGCTGTAAAAGTTAGCAAGTCATGTGACCCATGTGTACCGTCCAATGAAACAGCTGTGCGCGTGTCTCTGTGGTGCAATCGGTTAGCGCGTTTGGCTGTTAACCGAAAGGTTGGTGGTTCGAGCCCACCCAGGGACGAGTGCCTTTTATTGCACAACCATGTCTGTTGATCAAACGGATATGAGACACAACAACAACGTGTAGTCCAACAGAATAGTGGAAATAAGTAACTGAAAAACATTCAGTAAACAACAGTCCTACAAGCACAAACATCCACTTGATAAGTCACCGGAGACCGGCTGTCCAAAGTGGAAGAACGTCCTTTTGGTTTCAGTAGATGTTAAATGAAGATACTCGCCCAACATGGGGCTCGAACCCACGACCCTGAGATTCAACGTTACCATCTTTTTTTTACCGACTGAGCTAGCCGGGCTTAAGCAGCGGGTCAGGACAGACAGCTCATCGGTCAGATCATCAGAGAGATGTAGGTGTAATTCACTAACATCACGACCAGATTAAGAACTCATTCACAGTTTACAAACAAAGTAAGTTCAAAATAATCAACAGAAACAGACACAGACTTAGGCTGCGTCCGAAATCGCATACTTACTGAGTACGTAGTAGATTGGAGGAAGTATGCACCACTCGGCCGGTAAAGAAGTACGTACTTTCAGTACAGAAGTGTGCAGTATGCACACAACACCCGTACGTACTACGTCCGCCATCTTACCAACGTCAAGTGACCATAGTTACAGACAGCATGCTCATTTCAAGCTCCACTCGCTAAAATTTTGGGTATTTATCGTCTTTATTTGCGCCACTTACTGATTAATCTATAGTCATGTATCCCGACTCCACACTGAGACGGCAGAGAGTAGTAAATCACAGAATTGAACTAAGAAAGTTATTGATTTTTTACCTCAGAAATAATGTAAGTACTGCTAACCTTTAGCAACAGTATACTACATTACCATGATTAGACTACTACAATGAAAATCGTCTGTGCACGACATTGTGCACAAAATGAGTAAGCCTGTCAGAGGGCTCGTCAGGAGGATCATCACCCTACCAACTGGTGATTAACTAGAGTGTGTAGGAGCTGGATTTGCCCACTTGGCCGGATCCGAATATTTTAGAGTGGCAGTTGGTGCTACTGATGGGTGCCACATTCGAATAAAACCCCCATCTGCCAGCACACAGTGCTACCTAAACAGGAAGCTGTTCCACTCAATTCAGCTTCAAGCCATCTGTGACCACCAGGGGAAGTTCAGAGACATTTTTGTTGGTTACCCTGGGTCGATTCATGATGCAAGGGTACTAAAGAACAGCCCTGTGTATAAAGAGGGCTTATACCCACCTGCAGGACGATACATTCTTGGGGATGGGGGTTATCCCTGCATTAATACACCCATCCGGCTCCTGACCCCCTATCGAGAGCCTGTGCAGAACCCTGTACAGGCTCGTTTTAACAGCAAACTGACCAAGGCCAGGAATGTGGTGGAAAGTGCTTTTGGAATGATGAAGACAAGATGGCGTTCCATTTTCTTTAAAGCCCTTGAGGTGAGACCTGTCTTCGCCCCAGAGGTTGTTGCATGCTATGCGGTGCTCCACAACCTCTGTATCGCTCATGGAGACATTATTGAGCCAGAATTAACAGAGGTACATGTTGACCAACCAGAGCCTGTAATTAATGACATTACATCAGGTGAAGATGGAAGAAAGCATCTGGCTGCAGCTGTCTCAGCACCACAGCACAGCATACCAGCTCTTTATGAGCATGATTATATTTAGAAAAATGTTTTGTTAATAGGTTCATGATGTTTGTTTTTATGTTTTGTTCTACAGTTCTTGATTGTCTCTTGACATTAACAGTTTATGCATTATTGAAAAGTAAAACTTGAATATTTTTTTAATTACAATTTCCAATTTTTACACTTTTTCTATTTTTAATTAAGGTTAAATGAAAAAGAAAATCCTTTATTTCCATTATTTGCCAACACATTTTCTTTCTCACAACATGCAATAATACTACAACACTTTTTGATTTTCAAATATTTATTTTTTCATTAGAATCTGTAGGATTTTAATAAACCTTTCCTCTCTCTCTCTTGCCTCCCTATCTCTCCTTTCCTCCCTCATTCTTGCTTCCTAGTCTCTCCTCTCCTCTCTCTTGCGCATCTCTCACTCTCGCTTTTCCTCTCTCTGGCGTGCCTCTTGCTCTCTCTTCTCCTCTCGTTCTATTCTTTCCCTTTCTCTTCTTTCCTCCTTCTCCTCATCCTCTCTCCATCTTCTCTCCTCGTTCTCTGCTGCTTCTATCTCCATCTCATTTTCCCTTTCTTCCATCTCCCTCAGATACTCAACTAAATCTTTCTCCCCTCGTCTCTCGGCTGGGGTTTCCATGCTTCTCGAGGATGGTGAAGCTATAGCAGCATCCTGGCCAGATGAGGAAATAAGGGTCGCTGGGCTAATTGATGGTCTCCCACCTATTGCCTCATCCATATCCACGTACCATTTCCAGGATGCTGCTGTTGTTTCACCACCCTCTGTACTTACCCCAGTAGGTGGACACTTCAGTTCCTACAAGATTCATAAACTTAACTTGTATTACAAATCTTTTCTGATATTTTTACTGAAGACAACTTACCAACAAACGAAGCTTACTTTGTATTTTTGTTTGAGGTTCTCCCACTTCTTCTTCACATAAGTGGGAGTCACCTTCCCCTGCAGTTGGTTCTCCAACACAAAGGCTCTACAATATAATGCACATAACAGTTATTAATGTATATAGCATACACTACTTCAAAAAAAGTTTGGTCATTAAAAGTTTTGAATGCTTTGAAAAAGTTAGCAAAACTTGAATACTAAAACTTGTCTTTATACCACCCTTTGTAATTAATATTATACATAAGATGTAACACAAGTTTTGTTACGTCAAAGAAACAGTTACTTACTCAAACCCTCGAACCGCTGCATTCTGTTTTCCGGTGAAGAGGGCCTGGTTGACCACTCTCCACCGGATAAGATTTTTAGTGTCTTCATCAGACCCTGCAATATCAATCATTAGTTTTAGAAGAGATTTCTAATGTGACTGTGTAGCAACATTACAACAATCATGAATATTTAGCCTCAACAACCCCAAAGCTAGATATAGCTACCTTCCTAAAGATAGTTTAGGATAGCCCATCACTAGCATTACAGATAAAATTAAATGAATCTATAGATAGATCATTTATTACAGCAGCTCAATATACAGTATATTATTGCAAAGTATTATAGTAAGCAAGTATTAAAGTATGCAAGTATTCAAATACAAAAGTATTAAGTACACATGGAATGTTGTACAACACTATGTAGTTAAATACATTGAATAAAAAGTAGTATATCGCCCTAACAGCATGACAAAGTTTGAAACCCAGGTCAATAGGACCTGCTAGTTAGAGAAGGCTGACTTGTTTGTTTAAGTCCAAGAGGAAACGAAGGATCGAACCCACGACCTTGGCGTTATTAGCACCACGCTCTTACCAACTGAGCTAACCAGCCGGTTAATCTGTTGTCTCTTTAGATCTTGGAACATAATTCTACACTAACTCCATTCAACCAGCTGCATGGCAGCACAAACCATTTGAGATTCTGCACACTTTCATTGAAGATCTGTAAAAATGAGCGGCTCCTAAACTGAATTTGGTTGTTATTGCACCAGAAATGCAGCAGTTTCATGTTATTTTAATGATCCGAGATCTCAGTCCTGCTTCAGACATCACTGTCTAGTCATTTCTTATGATCAGACTTTCTTAATACATCTTAAGGGTTCTAATATGTGTGAACTATCTAAACTATACTGTATTGTGGTACATTCATTCAGCCTTCATCAGTTTAGACCCGCCCACTTAACCACCAATTTGCCTCCACAGTGAGCCTGTATAGAGAGAGATTTGATTTTTTGTGTGTACCGTCCAATGAAACAGCTGTGCTGTTGATTGTGCATGTGTCTCTGTGGCACAATAGGTTAGCGCGTTTGGCTGTTAACCGAAAGGTTGGTGGTTCGAGCCCACACAGGGACGAGTGCCTTTTACTGCACAACCATGTCTGATGATCAAACGAATAAACTCAGTGTATATTATCTGGAAACAGATGCTCTTCATGTAGAAATATGCTTTACATTTGCTTGATGGTAATAACTCTTAGTGAAGTCTTAATGAACAATTAATTAAATTCAGGTTGTTTTTAGTTCAACTGGGATTAACAGTAGCTAAACTTCCTAAAACCCAGAATCCTACATTCATTCCACAAGGTTCACAAAATACATTATTTAATGAGTGAAAACTTGATGTTTGGAGCCCCTCTGGCATGCAGGCTGGTACTGTGTATCAGCACTACTTACTGTGTGCAGGACCTGAGTCGTATCTGCTCCAGTCACTGGTTGGTGGCATTAAGCTCAGTCAAGAACTTTAAGAAATATATAGTTTAGATAGTTCACACATACAGTTGGGCCAAAAAGTATTTAGTCAGCCACTGATTGTGCAGGTTCTCCTACTTAGAAAGATGAGAGAGGTCTGTAATTTTCATCATAGCTACACTTCAACTATGAGAGACAAAATGAGAAAAAAAAATTCAGGAAATCACATTGTAGGATTTTTAAAGAATTTATTTGTAAATTATGGTGGAAAATAAGTATTTGGTC
Source organism: Trichomycterus rosablanca (assembly GCF_030014385.1). Classification (NCBI taxonomy): domain Eukaryota; kingdom Metazoa; phylum Chordata; class Actinopteri; order Siluriformes; family Trichomycteridae; genus Trichomycterus; species Trichomycterus rosablanca. Next base: position 20,304,427 of record NC_086001.1, on the reverse strand, counting down.
AATAACAAAAGTTCAACTCAATACTTTGTAACATAACCTTTGTTGGCAATGCCAGAGGTCAAACGTTTCCTGTAAGTCTTCACCAGGTTTGCACACACTGTAGCTGGTATTTTGGCCCATTCCTCCATGCAGATCTCCTCTAGAGCAGTGATGTTTTGGGGCTGTCGCTGGGCAACACGGACTCCACAAATTTTCTATGGGGTTGAGGTCTGGAGACTGGCTAGGCCACTCCCGGACATAAATTGCTTTTTACGGAGCCACTCCTTCGTTGCCCGAGCGGTGTGTTTGGGATCATTGTCATGCTGGAAGAACCAGCCACGTTCCATCTTCAATGCTCTCACTGATGGAAGGAGGTTTTGGCTTAAAATCTCACGATACATGGCCCCGTTCATTCTTCCCTTAACACGGATCAGTCGTCCTGTCCCCTTTGCAGAAAAACAGCCCCAAAGCATGATGTTTCCACCCCCATGCTTCACAGTAGGTATGGTGTTCTTGGGTTTTTCTTCTTCCTCCAAACACGACGAGTTGAGTTTTTACCAAAAAGTTCCATTTTGGTTTCATCTGACCACATGATATTCTCCCAATCCTCTTCTGGATCATCCATATGCTCTCTGGCAAACTTCAGATGGGCCTGGACATGTACTGGCTTAAGCAGGGGGACACGCCTGGCACTGCAGGATTTGAGTCCCTCTCGGCGTAGTGTGTTACTGATGGTAGCCTTTGTTACTTTGGTCCCAACTCTCTGCAGGTCATTCATCAGGTCCCTCCGTGTAGTTCTGGGATTTTTGCTCACCGTTCTCATGATCATTTTGACCCCACGGGATGAGATCTTGACCCCAAGGGAGATTATCAATGGTCTTGTATGTCTTCCATTTTCTTACAGTTGCTCCCACAGTTGATTTATTCACACCAACCTGCTTGCCTATTGTAGATTCACTCTTCCCAGCCTGGTGCAGGTCTACAATTTTCTTCCTGGTGTCCTTCGACAGCTCTTTGGTCTTGGCCATGGTTGAGTTTGGAGTCTGACTGTTTGAGGCTGTGGGCAGGTGTCTTTTATACAGATAACGAGGTCAAACAGGTCCCATTAATACAGGTAACGAGTGGAGGACAGAAGAGCTTCTTAAAGAAGAAGTTACAGGTCTGTGAGAGCCAGAAATCTTGCTTGTTTGTGGGTGACCTACAATGTGATTTCCTGTATTTTTTTTTCTCATTTTGTCTCTCATAGTTGAAGTGTACCTATGATGAAAATTACAGACCTCTCTCATCTTTCTAAGTAGGAGAACCTGCACAATCAGTGGCTGACTAAATACTTTTTGACCCCACTGTATAAGAACCCACAAAACCTCTTAGATGTGTATTAAGAAAGTCAGTTTCAGCTGCTTGAATGGAGTTAGTGTTGAATTATGTACAAAGATTTAAAGTAACTAAATGAAATGGCCGGTTAGCTCAGTTGGTTAGAGCGTGGTGCTAATAATGCCAAGGTCGCGGGTTCGATCCCCGTACTGGCCACACCCACTTTTGTACTTAAACTAACAAACAAGTGAACCTTCTCTAACTAGCAGGTTCTACTGACCTGGGCTTCAAACGTTGTCTCTGACAAGTGTGAGATCTTTTTACTGCCCCTCTCATTCAGGTCAGAAACATGCCATTATTTCAATTAGCCAAACTTAATGACCCTTCTGCAAATGGTTTAATGTGCACACTGCTGCTACTGGCTTGTTTTTCTTTTCTACAGTTTAAGTTCATACCTTCAGGTTCATGTTATTTGAGATCTCTACATAGATTTCTTTCTCATGTGCAGTTCAGTTTGAGAAGCGCACAGCGGAAGAGCGAGTGAGTCTGCGCGTTCAAATGAATTAAATGAGTCGATTCTTTAATCTTGTTCTTTAAGTCGAACGACAGGAATAGACTCGAAAGAGTCGATTCACTAAGTTGATAGTACTCAGCAATGAGCTGTTAGAAGCTGAAGGAATCGATTCTTTTTGATGAAGTCAACATTTTATATGTTGTAAAATGTGATTCTTTACCTTTACCAGAGCAGCCTTTTACACACTTGCAAATTGACTTTACACACATGCCATCTTGTGGACAGTTTAAGTATTTACTTGTCATTGTGGATAGATTTTCCAAATGGGTTGAAGCCTTTCCCACTGCTACAGAAAAGGCTGAGACTGTGGTGAAAATATTGACACAGGAAATCTTTCCTAGATATGGACTTCCTATATGTATTGACAGTGACCAGGGTACTCCATTTACTTCTAGGGTTACTCAGAAGTTATGTAAATACCTGCAGGTCAATTGGCATTTTCACATTCCTTATTATCCTCAATCATCTGGAATGGTAGAAAGAATGAACCGGACTATTAAAGAAAGATTAACTAAGGCCATGTTAGAGACAGGTAAGAATTGGGTTGATTTGTTACCTGCTGTAAGCTAGAAATCAGAATGACGCCAAGTTCAACCACTAAACTCTCTCCATTCGAGGTCATCTTTGGCAAACCATTTCCTTGTCTGTTGGTAAAGGGAACTAACAAACTTTTCTCTGCAGATGACTTGCATATGCTGACTATGCTGCAGCGTTAGTTGAAAAATTGTCTAATATAAATACTAAAGTTTCTGTCTCTCTGCCTATTCCATCAGATAACCCAACACACCCATATCAACATGGTGATTTAGTTTTAGTGAAGTCTCTAAATCCTAGGAAGGTTGGAGAAGCTGCTTTTGGGCCGCCTACTACCGTGCTTGCTGTGACGCGGACAGGGGTTTTGACAGGATTCACAGCCTCAGTGAATACTCACGTTAATACCTCATGCCTTGTTTGTCACGCTCTTTCCCAAGATTGGGAAGCTGTTCCTTTAAACTCTTCCTTTCTAAGACAATATCAGTCACAGTCCCACACTTGTTTGGTACCTCCAGAGGTCTTGTTTCTGCTAAACCTAAATAATGGTTTATTTAATACTGACTTTTTATTTTTAGTAATACTCTAAGTGATTTCACTAATCCATTCACCCCTGATACTTTTACTGGGCTTTTTCATGTAAGACCAGTTCAAGGATCAGTGTGCCTGTGTGCTCAACCTGGCATAGTTACTATAAATGGCACAAAATATAGACGTCGCCTTATAGGCCACACTTTATGTGCAGTGAATGTTACAATCTTAGGTCCTTAGGTGGGCCTGGGTAACTAATGCTTCAGGCAAGATAACTGGAGCTCCTATTGTAGAGGTTCCCCCAGCCTTTAGAATCTCCACTGCCATGTGGGTTTGTGGAACTAATGCCCACTTACGGCTCCCCACAAGGACTCACAAAGGTATTGTCTGACATTTATGGCATGGATGGTGCACCCCTGCTGTGGTGATGCCAGGGGTCTCTGTATACCGTGCTATTAAAGTTATACCCCATATACCCCATAAAGTTAAACGTTCGACAGAAAGCATGCCTTCAGGTTTCAATGGTTACCGCCTCACTGACCCTTGGACAACTCCAGGTGAAAGGATAGGCCTATCAATCATTCCAAATATAGGTATCACCTGGACAGTGCGCAAAATTAATGCTGTGGCATGACAGGTCCTCACTCTTGCTAACCAGACAGAGCAGGCCCTTACCCTAATTAATGAAGAAATGAGCTCCCTTAGGCAAGCTATTCTACAAAATAGATTGGCCCTAGATTTACTCCTTGCAGAGAAAGGAGGTGTATGTAAAGTCCTGAATTCCTCATGTTGTTTTTAAGTGCCTGATTATCATCAAAATGTTTTCGATATTATTCCACATATGAAGGACTCTATTTCTGTTCCAGTCCTTGCTGATGACTCTTGGTATAAATGGTTCACTAATCTATTTGGAGGCTCGGGTCCTTGGATTTTTTCCTCCTTCATACCCATTCTGCTAATCATACTGTGTATTCTCCTATTTGGACCATGCCTTCTACACTGTATCCAAAACTCTGTTATGAATCTCATTCCCAGGCCCAGAAACAATTTTATTATTTAGATCAGGCCTTTTGGGCCTGAAAAAGGGGAACTGATAGATATAATAAAAAAGTGTTCATAAACTTTTGGCATTTGTCCTTCTCCTTTGACCTCTGTGTTACACATCCCAGCAATAGTTAACCATAGCACCTATTTATATAGGTTTTTTGTGTGTTCTCTAATCCCAGCTCCCTAACCATTAACTTAGCTTCGGGCTATCTCACCCATAAAATTCAACTAAGTTTAGGCATAGGCTCACATTTCTCATGCAGACACAGACTATATAAGTCTGCTTCATATACCTAATAAATTGGAAGACTTATTATAAGTGTGTGTGTGTTTAAGTCTCTCCCAGTATACACTTACGAATTCAAAGGCTTGTTTTCTCATATTCAGTAAATGACACTGGAGTAGAAGATCTGAGCAGCAAGATTTTTTTCAAAAGAACTTGATGTTCTAACAGGGTCTGAAACAACTACCCGGATATTTAAACGGCTTAATCTAAGCTACAATCCCTGTGTAGCAGTAAGATGCTGCTGTGGAATTACAGCTTTGATGTATTTAGTTCTCTTGTGCTGTCCTATAGCCGTTGATCTTTCAGTCAGGTGAAGTTTACAAAAGAAAAAACTTGTGATTGGGTCTTTAACGGCCAAGTGTATGTTTCAAGGAGCATTTTGTCTGTGACATTAAAAACAAAGCACGAATAAGACACACTCTGGAAATGAGCTGTGAGATTTGGTTTCCGAGAGCGACGCCTTATGGCAGTGGTAGCAAAGCAAAGAAAGGTCACACACTGAAAAATGTCCCTGTGCAAAAGTAACAAATGGATGCAGGGGATTGAACCCTGGACCTCATACATGCAAAGCATGCTCTCTACCACTGAGTTACATTTCCTTTTGTGACATGGCAGGATTGCTGTGGCTCGTTAGCGCTATTGTAGAGAATAAGACCGCCAGGCAAGACATGGTCCCTAATTAAAAGCTACTAAATGGAGATGCTGGGCTTGAACCCAGGACCTCATACATGCAAAGCACACGCTCTCCCACTGAGCTACATCCTTGACTTGTGTTTCTTAGGGTAAACCTCCAACAGGTATGAGAGTCTTTGCAAAAAGAGAAGCAGAACCAGGAGCAGGAATCTCTAGCCTCTGTCAAGTGAGGGATTGCAGATTTAACAGCACACATGCATAGTCTTCTGTGGTAGCGGTTAAGAACTGGCTCTCTGAACCGGTTGGCTCCAAAAGACATTAAACACTCGGTTAACAAGCTCCATCATGTCATGCAAGCCAATAGAAAGTCCAATCCAAAATTCATCTAACTCCTGTACCTTTGCTCAGTCAGCTGGGTGAAGTTTAAAATGAGCTTGTGATTGAGTCTGACTAAGTACCTGGATATTTCAAGGGATTGTGACACTCTGAAGCTCATACAGGCACGGCATGCAGTACCTCTAAGCTGCCATCCCTATGTAGAGGAAATGTGCTGGTGTGGAAGCACAGCATTAAGTGGTAAATAAGACCTGCAAGGGAAAATAGGAAATGAAATGTGATTCTTAAATTAGCCTAGGGGGAATGTGAACTAGAGCATATTGGTCATGTTTTAAAATGAGAGCATGCATGTTAAAGGCACGAACGGGGATTGAACCCGTGATTTTCGGTTTACGAGACCGACACCTTACCACTTGGCCATCGCGCCTCTCCAGGTAGCAGGCAGAAAGTTGAAAAAACTTTCTTGTGCAAAAGTAACAACTGGAAGCTGAGCACATTCTTAAAGTTCAAGAGTAACAAGCAGAACGCCAGCTTGATAGTGACCGTTCTTAAAGCCATCGGCTTTAGAAACACACTTGACCATAGTTTTTAACCTGCTTTCACCCTTGTCTGTTTTAATCTTTACCTAACTAATTGGGCAAAAGGGCCAGGGGTTTGGTCACTTTTGGCCAGCCTTCTCTGGCCTTCTCTAACTAGCAGGTACTATTGACCTCACTTGTTTGTTAGTTTAAGTCCAAAAGTGGGTGTGGCCCATACGGTGATCGAACCCGCTACCTTGGCGTTATTAGCACCACGCACTAACCAACTGAGCTAACCGGCCGGTATACAAGGGCAGGTCATATACCCACATACCCGATTCTACACTGACAGCCCTTCAGTTATGGAGCTGCCACACAGAAACGATGGAGAGCTTTACTGTTGTTGAGCAGAACAGATCTTCGTGTGAGATGACTGAGGTTCATGTATTTTTCTTTTAAGAATAAATAAAAGCTGATGCTTTTAACCTCATACTTTCCTAATACTTTTATTCTACATGGTCTTAATTTCTTTTAGTCCTCTGCCATGTGCAGTGCAAGAATTCACTAAATTACACCGCAGGTCTATTTTTTCTTGACAAAATTGACAAAATGTTATTGATAAAATGTATTGTAACCATTTATAAAGATCATGCCACGTTCATTAGGTGAAATGAAGCCAGAATTAAAGATGGTAGAAGAACAGGGTGATATTCTTACTTTCAGTGATTAAATTACTCAGGTTAGAAAGTCCTGATACACAGAACATGCTCACCTGACTCTCAGCCATGCTAGCTTTAATCATTAAAGTGGGTGTGACCCTGATTCTGAATCATTCTCGTACCCGTCTGATTCCTGCTGATTCAGACACATTAAACTGGTGTTACAGAGTCGAGAACCGAACCCCTCCCCTCCCGGAGTATAGTGGTAATGATAATTCACCTCACTCTCGACTGTTTCTTCTCTCCCAGTCAGGTTCTGAATGGCGCTGATCCACGCCCGTCTACCTGCCTCACAGTCGGCCTGGAACGTACAGCTCCTGTACACACACGGTGATAGATACAGATTATATAGGATGCAGACAGATAGACAGTTTGAGTAGATAGATAAACAGATAGATAGACAGACATTCAGATGGATAGACAGATAGATAAATAGTCTGTCTATCTACCTGTCTGTCTGTCTATTGATCATCTGTCTGTCTGTCTGTCTCTGATGATTATAGATCTGGACTTACTTTGTGGGCGTGACCACCCGGAAGCAGAAGCGTCGCCCGGCGTCCTCGCAGCTCTGGACCGAACAGCGCTGCAGGTCTTCAGCCAGCACCGTGAAGTCATGCTGGGGGAATAGAACATAAAACCTTCTTATTTATACAGTCAATGATATAAACGCCGGTGAAATCGTCCCAGACTTAAACATGATGGGGCGGTGTGGGACACAGCCCGGCACAGAAGTCGACCTCTGCTGTGATGCGCCCAAAAGATGAGGGTGCATTATGGGTCCAGGAGAGAGCTGATTTAGATCATGTAAAGTCATGTGACCTACCTTAAACCCCTTCTTGTAGAGAAGCTGATTGTTGTGTATGATGAACCACCGCCTGCAGATCAAACACATCGTTTATATATATATAATATTGAGTGTATAAATATAATATTGAGTGTGTATATATATATATATAAATCCTAATATAAACACTAAGCATCAGTGTACAGACCTGTTCCAGGTTTTAAACACACTCCTGGTCCTCTTAAACAGAAACCCCTCCATCAGGAGCGCTTCCTCCGCCTCCGCGCCGCCCCCGTGACCTGGGTCGCCCCCGGAGGACGCCCGGGGAGGCGCCCCGCAACACAGCACATGCAGAAACCTCTGTCTCAGAGAAGCAGCCATCGTAAATGAGGAGAAAATCAAAATGCTGCTGCTGAAGAGCACAGGTCCACATTGTGATTTCACAGCGTTCCGAGGGAGCAGAGTGAATTTACCTTTACCATATATGGGCATGACTGGATTCATGTGACTGCACATATACTGACTTGATTTCCACTGTGGGACGGCTTCTGTAGGATCCTGGGTTCGATTCCCGGGTGAAGTTTGCATGTTCTCCCCATGTCCTGGGGGTAACGGAGTACCCTAGGTATAAGTGTGTTTGTTTACGTTTGTCTGGCAACCTGTCCAGAGTGGTTTGTTAATTCCACCCAGTGAATCACACCCCATACCATGACACACCCTGGTACTGACACACCCCCATACCATGACACACCCTGGTACTGACACACCCCCATACCATGATACACCCTGGTACTGACACACCCCCATACCATGACACACCCTGGTACTGGTACTGACACACCCCCATACCATGACACACCCTGGTACTTGTACTGACACACCCCCATACCATGACACACCCTGGTACTGACACACCCCATACCATGACACACCATGGTACTGACACCCCCCCATACCATGACACATCCTGGTACTGGTACTGACACACCCCCATACCATGACACATCCTGGTACTTGTACTGACACACCCCCATACCATGACACACCCTGGTACTGACACACCCCCATACCATGACACACCCTGGTATTGACACCTCATACATGTGTATGACGTGTGATTGTGTACTGATGTGTGTGTGTATTACATGTGTGTATAAGGTGTGTGTATGATGTGTGTGTATTACGTGTGTATAAGGTGTGTGTGTATGTGTGTGTATTTATAAACTGAATATTGTAAATGATATTTTACTAACAGTAATGGAGAGAGAAATGTTGACTGTATTAGAGCTGCTGCTACAACAACATAATGAAAAGCTCGACCTACTCAGGTCCATCACAAATGCGCTTGGAAAAAATGATCCAAAACAAATTGAGGATTTCACTGCTCCACTTGCCAAATCTCAATTCAGACACTTTGACATGAACCTCTAGACTAGTAAGTGCTTTCTACGTTAAACTGTTTTTTATGTGTTATGTATGTACTTTGTTATAGTCCCTGTAAAAGATGCACTTTGACAATTTACCCAACCCTGGTGTGTTCTTAGGTGGCCCTCTACTATGTTTAAGAGCAGAAAAAAACCCTTAAAACTTTTTGACTTTTATTAGTGAGCACAACAATAGAAAATGTGTGTGTGTGTGGTGTACAGTACCTGAATAAATTTGGTTACAGTATGTATACTGACTGTGGTGCAGTAACAGATAGAGGTGCAGTATAAGGGTGACAGTGAGTGTCAGTATGTTCTGTGTGCAGTATAGTGCAGTGAATGTGCAGTATGAATTACATTTGGGTTCATTAGGGATGATCAGGATTATATTCAGAGATCTTAGAACCTCATCACATTCATGCACGTGTCTTTCTTTTACAGATTAAGTGTTTTGGTTTTTGTGGAGGTACGACTGGAAAGGAAACTGTAACAAACGACCTGGTAAATCATCATGGGTACGTTTTTTTAAATTAATATTTAAACTGAATTCACTCATTAAGTCTCCTCTCCTACAGCCGAGACGAACTTGAGACCACACCCAACGGAAGGTGACGAAGACGGCGGAGGAAGAGACGACAAAAACGAAGATGCCGGTCCGTTATCTTAGCAAGGCTAAAGAGCCCCTTACAAACCACCGCTAACAAGTCTGTTTGTCACGAACCTCAGGTCACTTTCAAACGATGGATGAACTTAGACTAAGTTTAACATCGCCAACATCTATACAGAAAACGTGTATGATGATAATCACAGAATCTTAGCTTAATCCAGATGTGCCAGATGCAGCTATTGAATTAGTAGGCTGCTCAATCCACCAGAGAGACAGAAACAAAGACTCCGGTAAGAGTCACAGAGAGGGCGTGTGCTTCTATATAATACTTGGTGCTGTGTCTATGCCAACATCACTAGAGGATACAGAGCAGAGCAAAGATCCCTTAGATCTGTGAATGTCAGAAAGGCTGCAGGGCCTGATGGGATCCCAGGAAGAGAACTCAGAGACTGTGCCCACCAGTAAAATCTTCAGCATGTCCATGAGAACCTCACTCCCTTAAACATCAAAGGAGAAGAAGTGGAAAGAGTCTCCAGCTTCAAGTTTCTGGGAAGCCACATCATAGAGGACCTCACCCGGACCACAAACACCACCTGAAAACACTCAGGAAAACCAACCTGAACATGGAGCTTTTGGTGGCATTCTACCACTGCTCTGTGGAGAGCATACTGACCTACTGCATTAATGCATGGTCTCAAATAAGACGGAGATCTCGAATCATTAAAATAACACGAAACTGCTGCATTTCTGGTGCAATAACAACCAAATTCAGTTTAGGAGCCGCTCATTTCTGCAGATCTTCACTGAAAGTGTGCAGACTCTCTAATGGTTTTTGTGCTGCCATGCAGCTGCTTGAATGGAGTTAGTGTAGAATTATGTACAAAGATCTAAAGAGTGTAGATAAAGAGTGTAGATAAAGAGTGTAGATAAACTGGCTGGTTAGCTCAGTTGGTTAGAGGGTGGTGCTAATAACACCAAGGTCGTGGGTTCGATCCCTGTATGGGCCACACCCACTTTTGGACTTAAACTAACAAACAAGTGATCCTTCTCTAACTACCAGATCCTATTAACCTGGGCTTCAGACGTTGTCTCTGACAAGTGTGACATCTTTTTACTGCCCCTCTCATTCAGGTCAGAAACATGCCATTATTTCAATTTACCAAACTTAATTGCCCTTCTGTAAAAATTTAAACTGTAAAAACAACCTGCCTGTTGATCAAACGGATATGAGACACAACAACAATGTGTAGCTCCACAGAATAGTGGAAATAAGTAACTGAAAACATCCAGTAAACAACAGTCCTACAAGCACAAATATCCACCTGATAAGTCACTGGAGACCGGCTGTCCAAAGTGGAAGAACGTCCTTTTGGTTTCTGTAGATGTTAAATGAAGATACTCGCCCAACGTGGGGCTCGAACCCACGACCCTGAGATTAAGAGTCTCATGCTCTACCGACTGAGCTAGCCGGGCTTAAGCAGCAGGTCAGAACAGACAGCTCATCGATCAGACCATCAGAGAGATGTAGGTTTAATTCACTAACATCACGACCAGATTAAGAACTAATTCACAGTTTACAAACAAACACAATTCAGAATAAGTAACAGAAACAAACACAGACTTACTGTCACTTTTAAACTACTACCTTGACTTGTGTTGAGTTATGAGATTTGCAGTGTGATGTTGTTTGTGTTTTAATTCTCGTTTTTAAAGAGATTCAGGATGACGAGTTATTGGTATTTTAAGCGTAATTTATTGAATAACAGCGCATTTACATATCACATTACTATTCCGCCATTTCTACTAGTGTTTCCTTACGTCCCACCCACTACATACATACAGATTGCATAATTCAACCAATAGCAAACCGGCATGCTCATTAACCAATCACAGCATCCCTTTAATATGCAATCAACTCCAAATCAATCATACAACATATTCAGTGCAATCATGCATGAATATTACATCCCCCTTTTTTCAAAATAAAGAATAAACAAGTTATTATATAACAAATAATTAACAATTATTTCTTTCAAACATTTATATTAGTCGATTACAAACTTGTTTGAACTAAAGGGCAGCGATCCGCCTACACCCTTTTACAATTTACAGGTCGAGGATAACTCTGGGTTTAATCTGACGACCTGACCTTGTGCAATAGTGAGGTGAAATTGTTTCGTCCTTCTGTTCCTGTTGGTGTGATGTATTGATTGTATGCTTAGTGTCATTGGATGTGTCAACATCAAAGTCGGGGTTTTCATCTATATGTGTTTCCTTTGTGTTGAGCAAATGACGACGATTTCTGCGATATTCCGAACCATCAGCAGTCCTCACGTGGTAAGAACGATGAGTGTCAGCTGGGTGTAGAACGACAGCTGGTTTCCATCGACCATGCTCTTGTAGCCTGATGACTTCACCTGGCTGTAGTTGTGGAAGTGACTTTGCTGATCTGTCATAATATTTATTTTGGTGGCGCTGTCTATCCACCCTTTTCTTCCACACTTGCTGCCGATCAACAACTTTTGGCTGGAGTTGCTTGTCAGTGTTTGGAAGAATAGAACGAAGGCGGCAGCTCATTAGAAGCTGTGCCGGGGATTTGAAACTGTCTACAGGAGTGTTGCGGTATTCCAAAAGGCTTAGGTAAGGGTCCTTGTGGTCTGCCCTTGCCTTCTCCAACAACGATTTTGCAATTTGCACAAACTTCTCGAGACCATTGCTTTGTGGATAGTGCGGGCTGGTTGTGAAGTGAGTGAATTCCCAAGCATTAGCAAAAGCTTGAAACTCTCTGGCACTATACTGTGGACCGTTGTCAGATATGACTGTATCCGGAACACCGTGTCGTGCAAAAATAGCTTTCAATTTGTGCACAATTGCCGACGCTGTGGTAGAGTTGAGCTTTTCCAGTTCAAAGTATCTACTGTAATAATCGACAACAACCATGTAGTCTTCGTTGTTCCACATAAACAAATCTGTGGCTAATACCTGCCAGGGCCTATCTGGTATTTTATGGTTAATCATAGGCTCTTTGGCATTTGAACGATGATGTTCAAGGCAAATGGTGCATTTTCCAATCATGTCCTCTATTTCTTTGCACATTCCTGGCCAAAACATCACGGGCTCTTTGTTTACACTTTTCCATGCCCAAGTGTCCAGCATGAATTCGTGACAGCATGTCAGCTCTGAGAGAATAGGGAATAACTATCTTCTCACCTTTGAAAATGATCCCGTTTATCTCAGACATTTCGTCACGGTGATTCCAGAATTCAGCTACACTTTGTACACATTTCTTTCTTTCAGCTGGCCATCCTTCCTTGATAACTTTCATCAAGGTTGTGAGCTGTGCATCATTATCTGTTCCCGACTGAATTTTGTTAAGTTGCGCATTGCTAACAGGCAAATTGTCATATAGCATGTGCACTTGAACATCCATTCCTTCATGAAGACTGTTGTCATGACATGGTAATGCCTTTCTGGATAGTGTATCAGCAACAGGTATGTCCTTACCCGATTTATGGACGATTGTGAGGCTGTATCTCTGGAGCTGAATGATCATCCTCTGTAATCTTGGGGATGCGGATGCAAGGGGTTTTTTCATGATCGATTCGAGAGGCTTATGGTCGCTTTCAACTACTGTGTGTTGATTATAGACATACGTGTGAAAACGCTTGCAACCAAACAAAATGGCATATAGCTCTTTTTCGATCTGTGCATAGTTGCTTTCGCTATCCGTGAGGGATTTGGAGGCATATGCTATAGGCTTACCCTCTTGCAGCAGGACTGCACCTCTTTTTGTGGATCAAAATATGCTAACACAGGGCCTGGTTCTTTTGTTAAGAGGTCTTTCATTTGCTTAAATGCTCTGTCATGCTGTGCCTCCCAAGCAAACTCATTTGATTCTTTTAGCAATTGACGTAGCGGAGCATTGATAGAAGATAGACTGGGTGCAAACTTTGCAAGGTAATTCACCATTCCTAATACCGTCTGAAGTTCACCCTTGTCTTTTGGTGGCTCCATGTTTCTCACAGCAGCAACTTTTGCAGGATCTGGTTTGAGACCTTTACTGGTCAAGATGTGTCCAAAATAACTTACTTCACTAGCTCCAATGATGCATTTTTCAGGGTTTAGTCTTACCCCTTGTTCACGAGAGCGCTGAAGCATTTCACAGAGGTTCTTATCATGCTCTGCCTTTGTCTTTCCGTGGACTAGGATGTCATCAACAATTGCGGTGACGCCTTCAAGGCCTTCATATGTTTCATCAATTTTCCGTTGAAACTCGTCTTGGGCTGAAATTATACCAAAAGGCAAACGAAGAAATCTATAGCATCCAAACACTGTGTTAAACGTGGTCAGTTTGGATGAGTCTTCTGTAAGCTTAATAGCCCAGTACCCAGATCTAGCATCGAGGACACTGAAGAAACGAGCACCTGCTAACCTTGACGTGATGTCATCGAGCGTTGGTAAAGGATAATGGGGTCGTTTAATAGCCTTATTTAGATCTCTTGGGTCAAGACATACGCGAAGTTTACATGTGCGAGGTTTTTCCACTACGACTAGTGCATTTACCCAATCCGTAGGTTCCGTGATCTTAGCAATTACACCTTGCCTTTCCATTGTCTGCAGCTCATCTTTAAGGCGGCTTCGCAAAGCAAGAGGTATACGCCTTGGTGGGTACGCCACAGGAGTGGCCTCTGGCTTCAGATGAATAGTGCATTCACCAGGAAAAAGCCCTATACCTGTGAAGATATCTTTGAAATCATCCGTAATAGACGTTTCAACAGCCTGATTGGATATGGATAAAACTAACTGCACAACTCCCATATCTAAACATGCTTTTAAGCCTAGGACTGGTGGGGCACGTGTGTCAACCACATAGAAATCCAAAGACATTTTCTTTTCTTTGTATCTGCATGGCAAACGACACATACCTTTAACTGCGAGGGGTTCACCTCCATAACCTGACAGTTTGAGAGATGTTGGTAGCAAACATGTTTTTTCTCCCATATCGTAATAGTCTTGTAAAGGAATCACATTGACTTGTGCACCAGTGTCGAGTTTGAACTTGACTACTTTTTCTTGCGCACCAATATTAATTGGAACAAAAGCTTGCTCTCTATGGGAAATTTGGCTCTCCTGTGAGACCACGTCAATAAAAAACTCCTCAGTGCATGCCTCGTCGGTTTCTTGCTCTTCCAACGAATGCACTGCTTTTTTGCGGCTTGTGCGGCAAACTTTTGCAAAATGATTTCCCATGCCATGCGCGGCGAAGGAACTCCGGCGATATCCATTGTGAATTCGCGATTCCGTTCACTCTGACACCATGTTTTAATTCTCGTTTTTAAAGAGATTCAGGATGACGAGTTATTGGTATTTTAAGCGTAATTTATTGAATAACAGCGCATTTACATATCACATTACTATTCTGCCATTTCTACTAGCGTTTCCTTACGTCCCACCCACTACATACATACAGATTGCATAATTCAACCAATAGCAAACTGGCATGCTCATTAACCAATCACAGCATCCCTTTAATATGCAATCAACTCCAAATCAATCATACAACATATTCAGTGCAATCATGCATGAATATTACAGTTTGGTGTTTGTTAGTGATGAATAGAAGGCTGGTCTATAGAATTTACAATTAATGCCAACTTCAGTGGTTATACAGTTTAAAAACAGTTTTATAAGATAGGCTGTCCTAAAATGACACATTACACATCCCTAAATGCAGTGGCGGCTGGCCAATACGGGGTGCAGGGGCACCGCCCCCCTTAAAATTATTAAGATGTTAAAATAAGTAAATTACATACTGCAAAATAATTATGAAATTAATTAGTCTGTTTGTCTAATTGAGAAAAAAAAATCCAGGAAATCACATTGTAGGATTTTTAAAGAATTTATTTGTAAATTATAATGGAAAATAAGTATTTGGTCAATAACAAAAGTTCAACTCAATACTTTGTAACATAACCTTTGTTGGCAATGACAGAGGTCAAACGTTTCCTGTAAGTCTTCACCAGGTTTGCACACACTGTAGCTGGTATTTTGGCCCATTCCTCCATGCAGATCTCCTCTAGAGCAGTGATGTTTTGGAGCTGTCGCTGGGCAACACGGACTCCACAAATTTTCTATGGGGTTGAGGTCTGGAGACTGGCTAGGCCACTCCAGGACCTTGAAATGCTTTTTATGGAGCCACTCCTTCATTGCCCGAGCGGTGTGTTTGGGATCATTGTCATGCTGGAAGACCCAGCCACATTCCATCTTCAATGCTCTCACTGATGGAAGGAGGTTTTGGCTTAAAATCTCACGATACATGGCCCCATTCATTCTTCCCTTAACACGGATCAGTCGTCCTGTCCCCTTTGCAGAAAAACAGCCCCAAAGCATGATGTTTCCACCCCCATGCTTCACAGTAGGTATGGTGTTCTTGGGTTTTTCTTCTTCCTCCAAACACGACGAGTTGAGTTTTTACCAAAAAGTTCCATTTTGGTTTCATCTGACCACATGATATTCTCCCAATACTCTTCTGGATCATCCATATGCTCTCTGGCAAACTTCAGCCGGGCCTGGACATGTACTGGCTTAAGCAGGGGGACACACCTGGCACTGCAGGATTTGAGTCCCTCTCGGCGTAGTGTGTTACTGATGGTCCCTTTGTTACTTTGGTCCCAGCTCTCTGCAGGTCATTCATCAGGTCCCTCCGTGTAGTTCTGGGATTTTTGCTCACCGTTCTCATGATCATTTTGACCCCACGGGATGAGATCTTGACCCCAAGGGAGATTATCAATGGTCTTGTATGTCTTCCATTTTCTTACAATTGCTCCCACAGTTGATTTATTCACACCAACCTGCTTGCCTATTGTAGATTCACTCTTCCCAGCCTGGTGCAGGTCTACAATTTTCTTCCTGGTGTCCTTCGACAGCTCTTTGGTCTTGGCCATGGTTGAGTTTGGAGTCTGACTGTTTGAGGCTGTGGACAGGTGTCTTTTATACAGATAACGAGGTCAAACAGGTGCCATTAATACAGGTAACGAGTGGAGGACAGAAGAGCTTCAGGTCTGTGAGAGCCAGAAATCTTGCTTGTTTGTGGGTGACCAAATACTTATTTTCCACCATAATTTACGAATAAATTCTTTAAAAATCCTACAATGTGATTTCCTGGATTTTTTTTTCTCATTTTGTCTCTCATAGTTGAAGTGTACCTATGATGAAAATTACAGACCTCTCTCATCTTTCTAAGTAGGAGAACCTGCACAATCAGTGGCTGACTAAATACTTTTTGACCCCACTGTATGATGGAGCCAGCGTGATGAGGGGTGCCACTGCAGGTGTTCAGAAGAAGATACAAGACATGTACCCAAATGCACACTACATCCACTGCTACGCACATCAGCTCAATCTGATAATGCAGCAGGCTACTTCTCACATAACCAAAGTGAGAATTTTTTTTTCTAACCTTGGTGGATTTGCCAGCTTTTTTTCCAGATCACCCAAGCGCACAAGTATTCTTGATAAAGTTGTGGCGCACAGACTACCAGCATCCAGCAACAACAGATGGAACTTTCACAGCCGTACCATCAATACTGTGTTTGAACACAGAGAGGACCTCATTCACTGTTTTGAAAGCATACGAGACTCTGGTGACTTTGACCCCATTACTGTCAGAGAGGCAGGTGCGTTTGCCATGCTACTGGAGGATCAGGATTTTAAGTTCTTTCTGCAGCTTTTCCACCATATCATGCCTCATGTGGACCTCCTCTATTCCAAACTCCAGAAGAAGGTCATAGATTCAGTTTATATCAAGGAGAGCATTCAGCAGTTCCAGCAGGACATTCAAAAGATCAGGTAATCGTTGTACATTTTCCTCTTTTGTTTATTAGTATTATTGTTATTATTATTGTTATTGTAATTTTTTTCCTTTGCAGAAATTCTCTCCATTCCATGGTTGGACAAAGCAGTGAAGGTAGCAGTCAGCCAGTAAAGAAGCGTCGGACACTCAGTGTAGAAGACCATGAAAGGATTGCTGCAGAGGTGAGTTGTGGAAGTCCCAGTCCAATTAGATTTGTTTAGAGCTGTTTCTATGCTATGCATGAATGATCAGTGTATGTGGGTGTAATGCTTGTCAGCAATATATGTTATTATTCTTGCTGTACTGCAATATATGGGTAATATGGATTAAAACAAATTCTCATAACATTTGGTTCCTGGATTTTCTATAAACCTGTTCCACAAAAATTCTGTTCCAAAAATGCTTTAACACATTTTGTCTTGAAAATAACAGCAAACTCATTTCTATGACTTGATCTATGACTACATTTCAACAGTGATAGAAAAATAACTATTTAGATGTGAAATAAATAAATTATGATCACTTCATAATTTTCATGTTTATCCTTCTCTAGGTCTGTGATATCATACTGGGACACACCAGTGAGCACTTTTCCTTCACAAACCACCTTGTTAGTGCCACACTCTTGCAGGGGGACAGGTTTGAACAATACAAGACAGCATTTCCTGAAGATGCACTGAGCAACACCTTAAAAGCCTATCCAGTGCTCAATCAAGGTAAGCTGAAGACAGAGCTTAGTCTTATCTACAGCAGGGAAGAGTTCAAAGCCTGTTGTGGTGCTGTGGGCCTATTCCAGATGTTTATGGAAAATAATCTTGAAGAAGTATTTTCAGAGACTGTCACTCTCCTGAAGATCCTCATCACCACACCCATGACCACAGCAGAAGCTGAAAGGTGCTTCTCAACCTTGAAAAGAATTAAAACTTTTATGAGAAACTCAATGACCCCGGACAAGCTGAATGCATCGGCCATGTTGTCAATAGAGAAGAGACTAGTGACTGAGATTACTGACTTTAACCATAATGTCATTGAGAAATTTGCAAGACAGAAGGAAAGGAGGGCAAAATTCATGTTCAAATAGTGCTACTTTTAAAGGCTTGTTTTTTTATTGTTGTTTTGTTTGCGCCCCCTCAAATTTTTTTAGCACCAGCCGCCACTGCTTTTGGTGTTACAATTCGGCATAGAGCAGTCATATGTGGAACACTATTCTCTACTCAGCATTGATAACAGTGTTTTTACCTAAATAAAACCAGGTTCCACTGAGATTTGAACTCAGATCACTGGATTCAAAGTCCAGAGTGCTAACCATTACACCATGGAACCACACAGTGAGGTTTTACTTAAACCCAAAAGTGAATAACTAGTCATTGAAGAGCAAGTTGGCTGTTAGATGGCGCTGTAAACAATGATTTGCGATTATATTTTAGGATGGAGCAGTCACATGTGGAACACTATAACACTACTAGTGCTATTATGATATTCAAGCTGGATGAATGGATGGAAATTAACATGTCATTTAAGGTGACTCTAAACTAGCACAAGCAATTGCGAAGCTCTGTTGTACTGCACATGCGCTGAATGTTACCATCCTGAAACTGCTAATGTTTCTTAATCTTGGACCTCACACCGGGCTCCAAATAAAAGCATTAAGGTCCCACCGAGATTTGAACTCGGATCACTGGATTCAGAGTCCAGAGTGCTAACCATTACACCATGGAACCCTGACACCAAGAAAACTAAATGTAATGATTCGCCATTTGCTAAGTAAATAAAGCAAAACTACACACAACTTCAGACTTTACTTTTACATCTCAAGTGATTTAAACTTACGTGATTGATATAATTGATTGAAATCAATTGAACACACTGAGGTAATATAGAAGTTTTAAACACTAAATAAAAGTAATTTTAGTTAAACATTGCCACCCAGGTATCAAAATCACAACAAAACGTTCCACTGTTGGAAAATTGCACCAAGTTCAGGACTCAGTTGGCCGGTAGATGGAGCTGTACACCCACTTTAGTACTTAAACTAACAAACAAGTGATCCTTCTCTAACTAGCAGGTCCCATTGACCTGTGCTTCAAACGTTGTCTCTGACAAGTGTGAGGTCGTTTTAATGCCCCTCTCATTCAGGTCAGAAACATGTGATTATTTTAATTTGCCAAACTTAATTGCCCTGCTGTAAAAGTTAGCAAGTCATGTGACCCGTGTGTACCGTCCAATGAAACAGCTGTGCCTGCGTCTCTGTGGCGCAATCGGTTAGCGTGTTCGGCTGTTAACCGAAAGGTTGGTGATTCGAGCCCACCCAGGGACGAGTGTCTTTTATTGCACAACCTGCCTGTTGATCAAACGGATATGAGACACAACAACAATGTGTAGCTCCACAGAATAGTGGAAATAAGTAACTGAAAACATCCAGTAAACAACAGTCCCACAAGCACAAATATGCCCCTGATAAGTCACCGGAGACCGGCTGTCCAAAGTGGAAGAACGTCCTTTTGGTTTCAGTAGATGTTAAATAAAGATACTCGCCCAACGTGGGGCTCGAACCCACGACTCTGAGATTAAGAGTCTCATGCTCTACCGACTGAGCTAGCCGGGCTTAAGCAGCAGGTCAGAACAGACAGCTCATCGGTCAGACCATCAGAGAGATGTAGGTTTAATTCACTAACATCACGACCAGATTAAGAACTAATTCACAGTTTACAAACAAACAAAATTCACCTCTCTCATCTTTCTAAGTAGGAGAACTTGCACAATCAGTGGCTGAATAAATACTTTTTGACCCCACTGTATATGGCCAAGGGGATACCAGGGACATCATGTGCAGCGTAGATATTTATTTATACGCACACCTTTATGGCTCAAACAATGTGCGCATTGCTTTTCTGTTTAATACATGGTACTGGAATGCAACATACGGCAATTGATTTCACAACATACAGAGGTAGAAGTTCCTGCTGGTAATGTCCTGCTAACAGATAACAGACTGATATATCAGATGTCTTGTAATGCTGATGTATTCGCAAATCAGAGCTGTTTTGAGCTCATATTAGGTGGCATACAAACATGTGTAAACAGGTATGGCACTTCTGTGCAATACAAATGCAGCAGGCCTAATATTGTTAAAAAAATAAATTTTTGGACTAAACTCATAAAAGATTTGTAATATTTAAATCTGTGAATAAAATGCATGAGTGCAAAAAGGTGATAATGCCAACTGGTCTGGTTTACCATTGATGCAGGGGCGCATATTGGGACTTTAGAGACAATAGAGTGCAGAAATATAGGGTGTGTGCTGTGTGTGACTGTTAAGCTGCTAAAATGTGGTATCAAGCAAGAACAGAGAAAAATTCTACTTAGAAAAAATGCACTAATTAGTGTCCTTGGTTTCTCAATTTCATATAGAAATTAATAAAGAAATTCTGTAGTTAGTCCGAGATCTCTAACAAGTGTGACAGGAAATTTTATACTTTATTAGTTATTTGCATTAAACTCATAAGTTATTTGCTTTTTTAGTTTATTGCTTTCTTAGATCAATAGACCACTGAAGTCGTGCGTCATTCTGTAGTCCTCGTTATGCCCATATTTGGAGACCTGGGTCTAAGCGCGATTTCCAATGGGAAAAATTAACAGGGTTTTCAAAAAATCAACTCTAACGCATCCTGTGCTAAATAAACATGTTCAGAACCCTTTACGTTTTGTCCTGTGTACATTTTTCTCCTGTACATCACAAGTTCAAGATCACAAATTCAAAGTTCAGAGTTTGGTCAGACCATAACAAGGCTTAGTTTCCCACCACCTTTGTGGCACATGTAATCTAGCCATATTGAGACTTTCCAGCCTGTAGTGGAATTACTTAGGAAAAGGTAACTCACAGGTTTGCTGGGATAAACGTTGGGGGTGGGTTGAATAGTGTGTTATCTGCTAGCATTTGCATGACAAAAGAGGACTGATAGCACTCTAATGGTTGTGTAGAAGGAGGGGTTTGTCCTCAGAATCTCAGATTTTCAGTCAAGCTAGTGTTAAAGACATGCATGTTCCTCAGCACCATGAATATTTCCTCTGTTAGTGTAATACAGAAGTTATCTGAGGAAATATTTTTTATGAGTTTTTAAAAATGATGGGACACATCATGTCTGCACTGAATTAATTACAAACTAATGTAGTGAAACGTTTTATTTGTGGTTCGAATGTAATCGGTAGCTAGATATCTGAACAATGTTAATGCTAATAATAATAATAATAAAAACAATGGTGCTGTGGCTTTACTTTGTTAATCATTCCTAACTTACATCAGTGTGTTAGACGGGGAGATTCTGAAATGACGATTATTCCGTATCTTTGAGTGAACGATGCACTTTTACAAAACGTTTGCATCTGGGCATTAATGCGTTTAACCGCTGATGTAATTTACAAGCGCAGATTCACCAAACCTGCTGCAGTCTGTCACACATCTCACATTATTTAGCTAAAAAATTCTTGTCGTTTCATTCTGTAGTAACGAGTAACGAATTCGCATACAGCAAATGTATCGGAGTAAAAGTACCCAATTTCTTTAGGAAATGTAGTGGAGTAAAAGTGAAAGTTGCCGAATTTTTTTATACTCCAGTAAAGTACAGTAACGAAGTATTATTACTTCGTTACTATACACCACTGGAAACCTCCAACGGGTACGAGAGTCTTTGCAAAAAGAGAAGCAGAACCAGGAGCAGGAATCTCTAGCCTCTGTCAAGTGAGGGATTGCAGATTTAACAGCACACTTGCATAGTCTTCTGTGGTAGCGGTTAAGAACTGGCTCTCTCAACCGGTTGGCTCCAAAAGACATTAAACACTCGGTTAACAAGCTCCATCATGTCATGCAAGCCAATAGAAAGTCCAATCCAAAATTAATCTAACTCCTGTACCTTTGCTCAGTCAGCTGGGTAAAGTTTAAAACGGGCTTGTGATTGAGTCTGACTAAGTACCTGGATATTTCAAGGGATTGTGACACTCTGGAGCTCATACAGGCATGGCATGAAGTACCTCTAAGGTGCCATCCCTATGTAGAGGAAATGTGCTGGTGTGGAAGCACAGCATTAATGTGGTAAATAAGACCTGCAAGGGAAAATAGGAAATGAGTTGTATTTCTTAAATTAGCCTAGGGGGAATGTGAACTAGAGCATATTGGTCATGTTTTAAAATGAGAGCATGCACGTTAAAGGCACGAACAGGGATTGAACCCATGATCTTCGGTTTACGAGACCGACGCCTTACCACTTGGCCATCGCGCCTCTCTAGATAGCTGGCAGAAAGTTAAAAAAAAGTTCTTGTGCAAAAGTAACAACTGGAAAATGAGCACCTTCTTAAAGTTCAAGAGTAACAAGCAGAATGCCAGCTTGATAGTGACCGTTAGAAGCTTTTTTCGAGCAGAGTGAAACATCAAGCTACTGGAGATGCAGGGGATTGAACCCTGGGCCTCATACATGCAAAGCCAGCGCTCTACCACTGAGCTACACCCCCCGGAACTGGCACCAATGCAACAGGTACAGGACTCTTTGCAAAAACAAAAATAGACTTATGACCAGGTATCTCTAGCCTCTAGCAGGCAGGGGATTGAAAATTTAAAGGCACACTTGCAGAGTAATCTGTGGTAGCTGTTAAGAATTGGCTCTGCAAGCCAGTTGGCTCCAAAACACATTAAACACTCAGTTAACAAGCTGCACCGTGTCAATAAAGCAAATGGAAAGGCTGGCCAAAAGTGACCAAACCCCTGGCTCTTTTGCCCAATTAGTTAGGTAAAGATTAAAACTGATTTGTGAATGGGTCTGGAACAACTACCCGGATACTTGAATGGTTTAATCTAAGCTACAATCCTTGTGTAGCAATATGATGCTGCTGTGGAATTACAGCTTTGATGTGTTAGGTAAGTTCTCTTGTGCTGTCCTATAGCCGTTGATCTTTTTAGCCAGGTGAAGTTTACAAAAGAAAACACTTGTGATTGGGTCTTTAACGGCCAAGTGTTTGTTTTAAGGAGCGTTTTGTTTGTGACTTCAAAAACAAAGCACGAATAAGACACACTCTGGGAATGAGCCGTGAGCTTTGGTTTCCTTGAGCGACACCTTAGCCCATGGCCATGGCAGCACAGCAAAGAAAGATCAAACACTGAAAATTTCCCTGTGCACGAGTAAGCACTGGAATGTAAGCTTGAAAGTGCTAATTCTTAAAGCTACCGGGTGTGGTAGCAAACTTGGAGTTTGTTTCAAGTGAGTGAAACAACAAGCTGGAGATGCAGGGGATTGAACCCTGGACCTCATACATGCAAAGCATGCTCTCTACCACTGAGCTACATCCCCTTTTCTGACAAAGCAGGATTGATGTGGCTCTATAGCTCTATTGTAGAGAATAAGACCGGCAGGCAAGACATGGTCCCTTATTAAAAAGCTTTTGAATGGAGATGCTGGGGCTTGAACCCAGGACCTCATACATGCGAAGCACACGCTCTACCACTGAGCTACATCCCCTACTTGCGCTTCCCAGGGTAAACCTCCAACGGGTACGAAAGTCTTTGCAAAAAGAGAAGCAGAACCAGGAGCAGGAATCTCTAGCGTCTTTCAAGTGAATGATTGCAGATTTAACAGCACACTTGCATAGTCTTCTGTGGTAGCGGTTAAGAACTGGCTCTCTGAACCGGTTGGCTCCAAAAGACATTAAACACTCGGTTAACAAGCTCCATCATGTCATGCAAGCCAATAGAAAGTCCAATCCAAAACTCATCTAACTCCTGTACCTTTGCTCAGTCAGCTGGGTGAAATTTAAAACAAGCTCGTGATTGAGTCTGACTAAGTACCTGGATATATCAAGTGGTTGTGACACTCTGGAGCTCATACAGGCACGGCATGCAGTACCTCTAAGCTGCCATCCCTATGTAGAGGAAATGTGCTGGTGTGGAAGCACAGCATTAATGTGGTAAATAAGACCTGCAAGGAAAAATAGGAAATGAGTTGTGATTCTTAAATTAGCCTAGGGGGAATGTGAACTAGAGCATATTGGTCATGTTTTAAAACAAGAACACACATCTTAAAGGCACGAATGGGGATTGAACCCGTGATTTTCGGTTTACGAGACCGACACCTTACCACTTGGCCATCGTGCCGCTCTAGGTCTCTGAGCACATTCTTAAAGTTCAAGAGTAACAAGCAGAACGCCAGCTTGATAGTGATCATTCTTAAAGCCATATAGCCTTTAGAAGCACACTAGAAGCTTTTTTCTAGCAAAGTGAAACATCAAGCTACTGGAGATGCAGGGTATTGAACCCTGGGCCTCATACATGCAAAGCATGCGCTCTACCACTGAGCTACATCCCCCAGAACAGGCACCAATGCAACAGGTACAGGACTCTTTGCAAAAACAAAAAGAGACCCATGACCAGGTATCTTTAGCCTCTAGCAGGCAGGGGATTGAAAATTTAAAGGCACACTTGCAGAGTAATCTGTGGTAGCTGTTAAGAATTGGCTCTGCAAGCCAGTTGGCTCCAAAACACATTAAACACTCAGTTAACAAGCTGCACCGTGTCAATAAAGCAAATGGAAAGGCTGGCCAAAAGTGACCAAACCCCTGGCCCTTTTGCCCAATTAGTTAGGTAAATATTTAAACAGACAAGGGTGAAAGCAGGTTAAAAACTATGTAGAGAAACAGATGGACTACAGGCAGTAATTGTAGAACTACAAAGTGCTTCTATATGGGAAGTTTTTCAGAATGAACTCAAGTTCATATGCGTGTGGCAGGCGAGCAAATACTTTTGGCAATATAGTGTATAATTGGGGGACAGTTTAGTTATGTTTAGTTAGTTTAGTTCAAGGTGCTTGCAGGCCATGTAAAAAAAAAAAATAGAGGAAATGTTGTAATCTGTTCCACATTGTTTTCGCAGAGAAATCTTGTAAAAATAGCCAAAGGCAAAAACGTATTGTTTTTGAACATGTATTGTTCTTAAAACATGTATTGTTCTTAAAACATGTATTGTTTTTAAAACATGTATTGTTCTTAAAACATGTATTGTTTTTGAACATGTATTGTTCTTAAAACATGTATTGTTCTTAAAACGTATTGTTTTTAAAACATGTATTGTTCTTAAAAGGTCTGTCTCTAGACTTTTGCAAAAAAACATAATTTGCACTTATGGGCAATGAGAGGAGAAAACTTGCTTGTTGCATGTTGGAAGTGTTTTGTAACATTTGTTTAAATAAATGTTATTTGTGAACAGAAGTTGTAAGTTGATTCATTGTAAAGTTTAAAGAAACTGGGAAAACTTTTATTAGTCAACATGAAGTCTAGAAATGACAAACATAAGCACTGTTAACGTTAGACAATAAGTTATATGAATATAGCTGAAGTTGTATTGACTTGAAAGTGTGTGTTAAAATAGTGAGGAATTGTAGGTTTATTTAACTAGATAGCTCATTTTCTAAAATAGATAAAATAAACATAGTAAGTTATTTTCACATAGTACATTAAGTTGAAACAATCAATAATCATTAGTTAAGCAACTTTTTTAACTTAACTTCTTGAGTTGTTACAACGGTTTTCTTCAAGTTGAGTTTACTCAGCTTTTTAAGGCAACTTTCGTTTCTGAGTTTAACCAACTTAAAATGTTTTACAGTGTATGTAACTTTACTAAAGCTTGTATTTAAATGAAAGGTTTGCATTGCTGTCTTCAGGATTTCCTCTTTAGTGATATTTAATGTTAACAGCTTTGTGATTTGTGAGATAATTAAAATAAGAGAAATGTTTATTTTGTACTTTGGTTTTATATTATTTGTGCAAACATTTGTTTTATGCAACTTTAAACCTGTAATAAAAGATGAGAATTGTTAAATGTGTCTTTATTTGCTATAAGCTAAAGTTTTTAACAGGGACAAAAATGACAGTTTGTGTAGCAGGGCTGGACACGCCTCACTATTGAAGTGGAAGGTAAACTCACACTCCTGCAAGAATGGAAATAGTAAGTAAGTACAATGTTTTCATAAATCTATAAAACTACTTCCACTGACCAAAGTACACAGATCTCACACTTGTCAGAGACAACGTTTGAAGCCCAGGTTAATAGGACCTGCTAGTTAGTGAAGGTGTTTGTTTGTTAGTCCAAAAGTGGGTGTGGCCCTTACAGGGATCGAACCCACAACCTTGGTGTTATTAGCACCACGCACTAACCAACTGAGCTAACCGGCCTGTATACGAAGGTTAGGGCATATACCCACATACCCGATTCTACACTGACAGCCCTTCAGTTACGGAGCTGCCACACAGAAACGATGGAGAGCTTTACTGTTGTTGAGCAGAACAGATCTTCGTGTGAGATGACTGAGGTTCATGTATTTTTCTTTTAAGAATAAATAAAAGCTGATGCTTTTAACCTCATACTTTCCTAATACTTTTATTCTACACGGTCTAAATTTCTTTTCACTAAATTCACTAAATTACACAGCAGTTCTCTTTTTTATTGACAAAATTGACAACATTTTATTGACAAAATTGATTGTAAGCATTTATAAAGGTCATGCCACGTTCATTAGGTGAAATGAAGCCAGAATTAAAGATGGCAGAAGAACAGGGCGGTATTCTTACTTTCAGTGATTAAATTACTCAGGTTAGAAAGTCCTGATACACAGCACATGCTCACCTGACTCTCAGCCATGCTACCTTTAATCATTAAAGTGGGTGTGGCCAGTACGGGTATCGAACCCGCGACCTTGGCGTTATTAGCACTACACTCTAACCAACTGAGCTAAGCAGCCACTTCATCTATTTTCTTTAGATCTTTTTACATAATTCTACACTAACTCCATTCAACCAGCTGCATGGCAGCACAAAAACCATTTGTAACCCGTAACTAGTTTCATGTTATTTTAATGATCCGAGATCTCAGTCCTGCTTCAGACATCACTGTCTAGTCATTTCTTATGTTCAGACTTTCTTAATACACATCTAAGAGTTTTTGTAGGTTCTTATATGTTTGTCCTATAAAAACTACACTATATTGCCAAAAGTATACGCTCGTCTGCCTTCACACGCAAAAGAAATTGAGTGAGGTCCCATTTAATTTAATATGATGTCGGCCCATCCTTTGCAGCTATAACAGCTTGAACTCTTCTGGGAAGGTTTAGGAGTGTGTTTATGGGAATTTTTGACCATTCTTTCAGAAGCGCATTTGTGAGGTCAGACACTGATGTTGGACGAGAAGGCCTGGCTTGCAGTCTCCACTCTAATTCATCCCAAAGGTGTTCTATCAGGTTGAGGCCGGTTAAGTTCTTTCACACCAAACTCGCTCATCCATGTCTTTATGGACCTTGCTTTTTGCACTGGTGTGCAGTCATGTTGAAACAGGAAGGGGTCATCCCCAAACTGTTCCCACAAAGTTAGGAACATGAAATTGTCCAAAATCTTCTGGTATGCTAAAGCATTAAGAATTCCTGGAACTAAGGGGCTGAGCTCAACTCCTGAAAAACACCCCCACACCATAATCCCCCCTCCACCAAACTTTACACTCGGCACAATGCAGTCAGACAAGTACCGTTCTCCTGGCAACCGCCAAACCCAGACTCGTTCATCGTATTGCCAGACGGAGAAGCGTGATTCATCACTCCAGAGAACACATCTCCACTGCTTTAGAGTCCAGTGGTGGTGTGCTATACACCACTGCATCTGATGCTTTGCATTGCGCTTGGTGCTGTAAGACTTGGATGCAGTTGCTCGGCCATGGAAACCCATTCCATGAAGGTCTCTACACACTGTTCTTGAGTTAATCTGAAGGCCACTTGAAGTTTGGAGGTCTGTAGTGATTGACTGAGTGTTTGCACTATGCTCCTCAGCATCCGCTGACCCGCTCTGTCATTTTACGTGGCCTAACACTTCATGGCTGAGTTGCTGTTGTTCCGCTTCCACTTTGTTATAACAGCACTGACAGTCGACTGTGGAATATTTAGTAGTGAGGAAATTTCACGACTGGACTTGTTGCACAGATGGCATCACGGTACCACACTGGAATTCACTGAGCTCCTGAGAGCGACCTGTTCTTTCACTTATGTTTGTAGAAGCAGTCTGCATGCCGAGGTGCTTGGTTTTATACCTCTGTGGCCATGGAACTGATTGGAACACCAGAATTCAATAATCTGGATGGGTGAGTGAATACTTTTGGTAATATAGTGTATTTTGTAACTGGACCTCTTTAAGAGACATGAGTTCATTACGTTTTAGGGTAACGATCTCAGGCTGCTCTGAGTGAGCTGACAGTAGGTCTGTATCTTCACTGCTGAGTTCATTGTTCTGTAACATGTCGGGAAACGTTGTGCCTTCTTTCACGTCATATTGCTGACTTCATACACAAAATGATGAAGAAAAAATCTGCTATTGTGAAAATAAACATCCATCCACCTTCATATATTCAGTGAGTTTATTTATTTATTATTTAATGTTATAAGATTTTGAGGCCTGTTGATCCTGGTCATCCATGTTCTACACTTCTCATACAGCTGTGTGGATCAACAAGGGCGGCACCTCAGTGGAGTTCCTCTAACCAGTCACACACAGATACCCAAAATGCATTGTTCTGGTAAAAAGAGAAAGAGAGAGAGAGAGAGAGAGGATGGGTTAGAGAGAAACATCTGCAACAATCATTGAAATGTGAAATTGAGATGTAACAAGTCCTGATTGGACGGCTCCACCATCGTCCCTCCTTGATGCGCCGACAACGTCTCCTGCTAAATAAAACAAGAAGAGGTGTAAGAACATTCAGAAGCTGTAGTGTTTGGACAGATGAGCATGTAGAGCAGCATTTATCAGGTAAAATACACTGATTGTGGAAATGTTACCTGGATTTCTTACACGTCCGCTCAGCTACACACTGGACTACTGCGCTGCTTCCTTCTCAAGAGCAAAAGATACGTAGCTGTGGTCTGATCAAACTTCCACTGCACACACACACACACACACACACACACATCTCTATTAGACGGAGCACAAGAACCTCAGTATTAATAAATATGTGTCTACATTTTAGCATCTGTGTTGATGCTGATAGAAGTACTGAAATGTACCTCACACACCAGCTGCTTGGTGCTTTGGTTGGACTGTCTGAACATCACAGCCATCTCGGTGATGCTCTCCTCATCTAGATGATCCAGCTGAGACACAAACACACACACACACACAGACACAAATATATGAGTATGTGAGATAATAAAGATACAATCTTCTGTACGATGGATCTCCATCATGCTACTGTACTATGTCTAGTGTGGATGTTGTACCGGGCATGTGCTGTGCCATTCCACATGGCTGCTGTAGCCCTTCATTACCCACTCATGATCCAGCAGATGCTCCACCTTTATGCGCTGCTCTGGAACCACCTACAGGACAAGATACAAGAACTTCAGGTGATGAAGCCCACAGAGAAACACACACCCACTTTGCTTACATTAAACACACCATAAACACACATCTGCAGCATTTCCTTAATCAGCAGTACAGAACCAGGAGACAGCCAGTCAGGAGTGTCAAAATGTCCTTTCTGAGGAAACACAGAGCAAAACAATCACATCTGATCAAAGAACATCACCACAAGCCGTTACTGTTACTTTTACTGTATGTTTAACATGCTGCTGAGCATTAAATAATGGATTCAATTTCATAATCGTAACAAGACGTGTATGCCAATGGTGTTTCATTGTAGTTCCAAGACTTACAGTGATTTGTTCATGGAGCTCCACAAAGTTGTCACCGTCGAACGGGAGGTAGCCACACAGCATGACATATAGGACAACACCCAAGCTCCAAACATCTGCCTAAAACACACACACACACACACATCTTCATTGTCTTTTTTAACCATGCTTTACCCTGGTCAGTCCCCTCATCCAGACCTCATAGAATAAGTCATGAATGGGGCTATAGAGGGGACTGAACACCTTGGATTTGGAGACTCTCCAATTGAAGTTTATCAGGAATAACCTGGGGACACACCCCACACAAACCTACCTCTGCACCATGATAGGGTTGCTCATCAATGACTTCTGGTGCCAAGTAGGGAGGGGTTCCACAGCCCTCAATCAGAGCAGTACCCAATCCACCCTACAACAAAACAGATTTTTATCAACCGAAGGTCCAACTGTTGACTAGCATCTGCAACACAGCACACAAACTGAACCAGCATGGCTCTGTGATGTCCTGTTCATCTAACTGATCACTGAAACTAATTGTGGACACCATGTGTGCAAGGCTTCATTAAAGCATGATGGATGGGGGTAAGCACACCACCTTACTAGACTCTCTGAATGGCACTCTTGATTTAAGTATACACTACAGTCTTAGGAGAGACACGAACCTCTGGTTTGGCACAGAGACCAAAGTCGATGAGCTTGATGTTGTTCTTCTCATCCAGCATCATGTTTTCCTGAGAGTCAAAATAAAACACACATGTACAAGCACTAACAAAGAGAGAGCACAAAGTATAAGTGGAAATCGTTTGGCTGACGCACTGGCTTAAGGTCACGGTGGGCGTATCCCTGGCTGTGGACGTAGGCCAGTGCCGAGACGATCTGACGGAAGATCCTGCGCGTCTCCTCCTCCGACAACATGTCGTTATTATCGATGTGGTCGAACAGATCTCCACCCGGACAAAACTGGAGGAGAGAGCGAGTCAAGTGAGCAGCAAATCATCGTAAATCCAGAGATTGAATCAAATCTGATAGTTTCTAACCACTGATGGTACCTCAAGAACCAGGTAGATCTGGTCAGCAGTCTCCATGACTTGGTACAAGCGGCACACGTGCTGATGATTGAGGTTCTTCAGGGCTTCAATCTCGATCCTCAAATCAGACAACTCATCCTGCAATGGGGATGAAACCGGAACAGTTTTATGACTTTTCAGATCAGAATTAGGAGAACCAAACGTTTGGAAACTGAGACATGTCCGTCTTTAACAGACGGTTTTGCTGAAACTAACCCCGAGCTCTTTCTTCTCCAGGATCTTGATGGCCACTGGCTCTTGAGTCTGAATGTGCCTGCCGAGCTTGACCGTCGCATAACCACCTAAAGAACGATTGAATAAAAAAAAATATATTAAGTCAGGTTTTAAAAGATGCACATCTGTGTTACACAAAGGCAGAGAGACGACTGAAAGTGGTACCAGTTACCTGATCCAATGGTTTTGTAAACCTCATAGCACTTGTGCAGCTCAGAGACGTCCTCAACCACACGTGACGTTCCCTCTGTGGTGTCGTCTGTCTCGGGTACAGCGCATGGAACTTCTACCTGCTGCCCACAAGAGACATGTTATTATTATTACTGATTTGGCCTCTTCTTGTTTCATCCTACATGTTTCATCCTACATCCAGGGGAGGATCCAAAAAGCCAACACGACCATTGAGGAGGTCCCACAGATGCTCAATTGGGTTCAAGTCTGGGGCTAAAGGGCAGTCAGGGGCCAGGGTGGTACTCGGTAGTCCCTGTGACCCAATAAGCTCCTGGAAAGTCATCACAAGTATCTGGAGCCAAGGGAGGATCCAGGGCAGAATCAGTTGAGCCAACATAAGAATCGAGGTGGGTTCAAGTCTGGGGAATCAGGGGGGTCAGGGTAGTACTCGGAAGTGTTGGTCATGCTCTTCCAACCAATGTGGCACGTTTCTATACCTTGCTGGAAGATCCCATCCGCCACAGTGACCCAATAAAGTCCTGGTAGGTGGTCACAGGTATCTGGAGCCATGATGCTGCTTGAGGTGGTCCCACAGATGCTGAACTGGGTTCAAGTCTGGGGAATTAGAGGACCAGGGTAGTACTCTGAAGTCTTGGTCATGCTCTTGTAGCCATGCTGGAAGATCCCATCCATCCCAATGACCCAATAAAGTCCTGGTAGGTCGTCACAGGTATCTGAAGCCATAGGAGGATCCAGGGGAGGATCAACACAAAAAACTGATACTCACCTGGTTCCCATCCACCATACGGTCCCTGGGAGTCTGTCTGCTTGCTCGAGGAATCTGATTCTGAATCATTCTTGTACTCGTCTGATTCCTCCTGATTCAGACGCATTAAACTGGTGTTAAAGAGTCGAGAACTGAACCCCTCCCCTCCCGGAGTATAGTGGTGATGATAATTCACCTCGCTCTCGACTGTTCCCTCTTCTCTCTCAGTCAGGTTCTGAATGGCGCTGATCCACGCCCGTCTACCTGCCTCACAGTCGGCCTGGAACGTACAGCTCCTGTACACACTCGGTGATAGATACAGATTATATAGGATGCAGACAGATAGACAGATTGAGTAGATAGATAAACAGATAGATAGACAGACATTCAGACAGACAGATGGATAGACAGATAGGTAAATAGTCTGTCTATCGATCTGTCTATTGATCATATGTCTGTCTGTGTGTCTATATCTGTCTGTCTTTTGATTATCTATTTATCTATAATCTATCT
The DNA here is from genome assembly GCF_030014385.1 of Trichomycterus rosablanca. Taxonomy (NCBI): domain Eukaryota; kingdom Metazoa; phylum Chordata; class Actinopteri; order Siluriformes; family Trichomycteridae; genus Trichomycterus; species Trichomycterus rosablanca. The sequence continues at coordinate 20,271,843 of NC_086001.1, read as the reverse complement.
TCCTGTCTATCTGTCTATCCATCTGTCTATCTAGCATCTATCTGTCTGTCTGTTTATTGATCATCTGTCTGTCTGTCTATTGATAATCTATCTAGCTGTCTGTCTATGTATCAGTCTGTCTGTCTATCTATCAGTCTGTCTATCTATGTCTATCAATCATCTTGTCTATTTGTTGTCTGTCTATTGATCATCTATCTGTCTGTCTATCTGTCCGTCTGCCTATCGTTCTGTCTATTGATCTTCTGTCTGTCTATTGATCATTTGTGTGTCTGTCTATCTCTGATGATTATAGATCTGGACTTACCTTGTGGGCGTGACCACCCGGAAGCAGAAGCGGCGCCCGGCATCCTCGCAGCTCTGGACCGAACAGCGCTGCAGGTCTTCCGCCAGCACCGTGAAGTCACGCTGAGGGAATAGAACATAAAACCTTCTTATTTATACAGTCGAATTATGAGGGGTGTACGACTGCGGTGCATTATGGGTATTTCACAGAGCTGATTTGGATCATGTAAAGTCATGTGACCTACCTTAAACCTCTTCTTGTAGAGAAGTTGATCGTTTTGTATGATGAACCACCGCCTGCATAAATATAAATAAATATAATATTAAGTGTATAAATATAATATTGAGTGTGTATATATATATAATATTAAGTGTATATATATATATATATATATATAATATTGAGTGTATATATATAATATTAAGTGTATATATATAATATTGAGTGTATACATATAATATTGAGTGTATATATATAATATTAAGTGTATATATATATAATATTGAGTGTATATATATATAATATTGAGTGTATACATATAATATTGAGTGTATATATATAATATTAAGTGTATATATATATAATATTGAGTGTATATATATATAATATTGAGTGTATACATATAATATTGAGTGTATATATATAATATTAAGTGTATATATATATAATATTGAGTGTATATATATATATATAATATTGAGTGTATACATATAATATTGAGTGTATATATATAATATTAAGTGTATATATATATAATATTGAGTGTATATATATATAATATTGAGTGTATATATAATATTGAGTGTATATATATAGAATTTCTAATACATACACTAAGCATCAGTGTACAGACCTGTTCCAGGTTTTTAACACACTCCTGGTCCTCTTAAACAGAAACCCCTCCATCAGGAGCGATTCCTCGGCCTCCGTGCCGCCCCCGTGACCCGGGTCGCCCCCGGAGGACACCCGGGGACGCACCCTGCAACACAGCACATGCAGAAACCTCTGTCTCAGAGAAGCAGCCATCGTAAATGAGGAGAAAATCAAAATGCTGCTCCTGAAGAGCACAGGTCCACATTGTGATTTCACAGCGTTCGAAGAGAGCAGAGTGAATTTACCTTTACCATATATGGGCATGACTGGATTCATGTGACTGCACATATACTGACTTGATTTCCACTGTGGGACGGCTTCTGTAGGATCCTGGGTTCAATTCCCGGGTGGAGTTTGCATGTTCTCCTATTGTCTTGGGGGTAATGGGGTACCCTAGGTATAAGTGTGTGTGTGACACACCCTGGTACTGACACATCCCCATACTATGACACACCCTGGTACTGGTACTGACACAACCCATGCCATGACACACCCTGGTACTGACACACCCCCATACCATAACACACCCTGGTACTGACACACCCCCATACCATGACACACCCCCATACCATGACACACCCTGGTACTGACACACCCCCATACCATGACACACCCTGGTACTGACACACCCCCATACCATGACACACCCTGGTACTGACACAGCCACATACCATGACACACCCTGGTACTGACACACCCCATACCATGACACACCCCATACCATGACACACCCCCATACCATGACACACCCTGGTACTGACACACCCCCATACCATGACACACCCTGGTACTGACACACCACATACCATGACACACCCTGGTACTGACACACCTCATACCATGACACACCCTGGTACTGACACACCCCATACCATGACACACCCTGGTACTGACACACCCCATACCATGACACACCCTGGTACTGAGTGTGTGAGTGTGTGTGTGTGTGTGTGGTGTGTGTGGTGTAAAGTGTCTGAATACGTTTGGTTACAGTATGTATACTGACTGTGGTGCAGTAACAGATAGAGGTGCAGTATAAGGGTGACGGTGGGTGTCAGTATGTTCTGTGTGCAGTATAGTGCAGTGAATGTGCAGTATGAATTACATTTGGGTTCATTAGGGATGATCAGGATTATATTCAGAGATCTTAGAACCTCATCACATTCATGCACGTGTCTTTCTTTTACAGATTGAGTGTTTTGGTTTTTGTGGAGGTACGACTGGAAAGGAAACTGTAACAAACGACCTGGTAAATCATCATGGGTAAGTTTTTTTAATTAATATTTAAACTAAATTCACTCTTTAAGTCTCCTCTCCTACAGCCGAGACGAACTTGAGACCACACCCAACGGAAGGCGACGAAGACAATGGAGGGAGAGACGACAAAAACGAAGATGCTGGTCCGGTATCTTAGCAGAGCTAAAGAGCCCCTTACAGACCACCGCTACCGAGTCTGTTTGTCACGAACGTCAGGTCACTTTCAAATGATGGATGAACTGAGACTAAGTTTAACATCACAAACATCTATACAGAAAACGTGTATGATGATAATCACAGATTCTTGGCTTAATCCAGGTGTGGATCCAAACCTCCAAATCGTTGTCTCTGACAAGTGTGAGATCTTTTTAATGCCCCTCTCATTCAGGTCAGAAACATGCCATTATTTCAATTTGCCAAACTTAATTACCCTTCTGTAAACCTTAGCAAGTCATGTGACTCATGTGTACCATCCAATGAAACAGCTGTGCGTGTGTCTTTGTGGTGCAATCGGTTAGCGCATTCGGCTGTTAACTGAAAGGTTGGTGGTTCGAGCCCACCCAGGGACGAGTGTCTTTTATTGCACAACCTGCCTGTTGATGAAACGGATATGAGACACAACAACATGTAGTCCCACAGAATAGTGGAAATAAGTAACTGATAACATTAAGTAAACAACAGTCCTACAAGCACAAATATCCACCTGATAAGTCACCAGAGACCGGCTGTACAAAGTGGAAGAACGTTCTTTTGGTTTCTGTAGATGTTAAATGAAGATACTCGCCCAACATGGGGCTCGAACCCACGACCCTGAGATTAAGAGTCTCATGCTCTACCGACTGAGCTAGCCAGGCTTAAGCAACATGTCAGAACAGACAGCTCATCGATCAGACCATCAGAGAGATGTAGGTTTAATTCACTAACATCACGACCAGATTAAGAACTAATTCACAGTTTACAAACAAACACAATTCAGAATAAGCAACAGAAACAGACACAGACTTACTGTCGCTGTATTGTATTGTATTATAGTGTTCAGTTGTAGCGTATTTTATTGAGATTATGCTTTAATGCTGTATTTTCTTACATTTATTTAATCCAGCACAATGGTTAAACTGCACAACCCAACAAGTTAAAATAACCCATCATGTGTTCTGTCCAATATTTACACAGTGCTGGTTGCCAAATAACATTTTCACCTGCATTCAGACTTTTCTTTCCTGTATACCAAAAACAGTCGCCATTGCAGGTCTACAACACGTTACAAAAACACTTGGGACACTTTATTTTTGCTTTCTTTATCTTGCCGGTGTCACGTTGTATTGAAACTAAAATTAAATCAAGTGTTTAGGTTCATTCATCATCTTAACACATATTACAAACTAATCAAGCTCGTCAAATTTCAGACATTGTTCACGTGAACAAAAATCTCAAGTGGAAGCACAAGGTGATTCATTTATTCATAGACGGTGCTGTTTATGGTTTTACACTTAAAAACATGAACAGTTAAAAAATAACAACAAACACAACAACAACAATTTAATAATAATGTCGCAAATCTGTACCCAAGTAACAAGCTGTAGTTTATCTAGCACCACTAGATGGGAACGATCTCTGTACAACATTTTGAACTTCACTTTAAAAGTCAGTTCAGTGTGTTTTACTGTAGTAAGAAAAGCTCCACATGTTTTATATTTATATGTTTGATACTGTTTTACTCCACATGTTTTATATGTAGTGTTTATGGTATTTAAGCTGGATGGATAGATGGAAGTTAACATGTTAACACTTCAGACTTTACTTTTACATCTCAGATTTTTAAACGTACGTGATTGATATAATTCTGAGGTAATTTAGAAGTTTTAGGCAGTAAATAAAAGTAATTTTAGTTAAACATTGCCACCCAAGTATCAAAAAAACAAACTATACCACTGTTGGAAAACTGCACTGAGTTAAGTTTAGGACCCAGTTGGCCGGTAGATAACGCTGTAAACAATGTTTTGTCTTTTGGTACTACAATTCGGCATAGAGCAGTCATATGTGGAACACTATTCTCTACTCAGCATTGATAACAGTGTTTTTACCTAAATAAAACCAGGTTCCACCGAGATTTGAACTCGGATCACTGGATTCAAAGTCCAGAGTGCTAAACATTACACCAAGGAACCACACAGTGAGGTCTTACTTAAGCCCAAAAGTTAATAATTAGTCATTTAAGAGCAAGTTGGCTGTTAGATGGCGCTGTAAACAATGATTAGCGATTATATTTTGGGATGGAGCAGTCACATGTGGAACACTATAACACTACTAGTGCTATTATGATATTAAAGCTGGATGAATGGATGGAAATGAACATGTCATTTAAGGTGACTCTAAACTAGCACAAGCAATTGCGATGCTCTGTTGTACTGCACATGCGCTGAATGCTACCATCCTGAAACTGCTAAGGTTTCTCAATCTTGGACCTCACACCGGGCCCCAAATAAAAGCAGTAAGGTCCCACTCAGATCGCAGGATTCAGAGTCCAGAGTGCTAACCATTACACCATGGAACCCTGACACCATGAAAACTAAACGTAATGATTCACCATTTGCTAAGTAAATAAAGCAAAAATACACAACTTCAGACTTGAACATCTCAAGTGATTTAAACTTACTTGATTGATATAATTGACTGAAATCAATTGAAAAAAATGAGGTAATTTAGATGTTTTAAACACTAAATAAAAGTAATTTTAGTTAAACATTGCCACCCAAGTATCAAAATCACAACAAAAAGTTCCACTGTTGAAAAATTGCAGTAAGTTCAAGACGCAGTAGGTCGGTAGATGGCGCTGTAAACAATGACTTGCCACTTTGTGTTCTAATTTGGCATAGAGCAGTCATATGTGGAACACTATTGTCTTCTCATCATTGATAACTGTGTTTTTACCTAAATAAAGCCAGGTTCCACCGAGATTTGAACTCGGATTGCTGGATTCAGAGTCCAGAGTGCTAACCATTACACCATGGAACCACAAAAGAAATGTTTTGTAATGAAGAATTGAGCACAAAGGTTAATAATTACACCATTAACTCCACATGTTTTATGTAGTGTTTATGGTATTTGAGCTGGATGGATAGATGGAAGTTAACATGTCAGACATCCCAAGTTGCAAAAACTCATTTCAGGGAGCTACAAAAAAAGCTAAAAACCCTCTCGCACACAGCAAAGTATATGGGTGATAACAGAACTTTTAGGAGCTGGTAACTGAGCTACTAAACTAACAGTTCGCGTCACAAACACATTAATGTGTACTACATAGTGCACCAGATAGTGTGAAAGATAATTGATTTATAATCCCTACATAGTGCACTAGATTGTATATTAAAAAAGAAGTTATGTTTTTTACTTACTAATCAAGCTCGTCAAATTTCAGACATTGTTCACGTGAACAAAAATCTCAAGTGGAAGCACAAGGTGATTCATTTATTCATAGACGGTGCTGTTTATGGTTTTACACTTAAAAACATGAACAGTTAAAAAAATAACAACAAACACAACAACAACAATTTAATAATAATGTCACAAATCTGTACCCAAGTAACAAGCTGTAATTTATCTAGCACCACTAGATGGGAACGATCTCTGTACAACATTTTGAACTTCACTTTAAAAGTCAGTTCAGTGTGTTTTACTGTAGCAAGAATAGCTCCACATGTTTTATATTTATATGTTTGATACTGTTTTACTCCACATGTTTTATATGTAGTGTTTATGGTATTTAAGCTGGATGGATAGATGGAAGTTAACATGTTAACACTTCAGACTTTACTTTTACATCTCAGATTTTTAAACGTACGTGATTGATATAATTCTGAGGTAATTTAGAAGTTTTAGGCAGTAAATAAAAGTAATTTTAGTTAAACATTGCCACCCAAGTATCAAAAAAACAAACTATACCACTGTTGGAAAACTGCACTGAGTTAAGTTTAGGACCCAGTTGGCCGGTAGATGGCGCTGTAAACAATGTTTTGTCTTTTGGTACTACAATTCGGCATAGAGCAGTCATATGTGGAACACTATTCTCTACTCAGCATTGATAACAGTGTTTTTACCTAAATAAAACCAGGTTCCACCGAGATTTGAACTCGGATCACTGGATTCAAAGTCCAGAGTGCTAAACATTACACCATGGAACCACACAGTGAGGTCTTACTTAAGCCCAAAAGTTAATAATTAGTCATTTAAGAGCAAGTTGGCTGTTAGATGGCGCTGTAAACAATGATTAGCGATTATATTTTGGGATGGAGCAGTCACATGTGGAACACTATAACACTACTAGTGCTATTATGATATTAAAGCTGGATGAATGGATGGAAATGAACATGTCATTTAAGGTGACTCTAAACTAGCACAAGCAATTGCGATGCTCTGTTGTACTGCACATGCGCTGAATGCTACCATCCTGAAACTGCTAAGGTTTCTCAATCTTGGACCTCACACCGGGCCCCAAATAAAAGCAGTAAGGTCCCACTCAGATCGCAGGATTCAGAGTCCAGAGTGCTAACCATTACACCATGGAACCCTGACACCATGAAAACTAAACGTAATGATTCACCATTTGCTAAGTAAATAAAGCAAAAATACACAACTTCAGACTTGAACATCTCAAGTGATTTAAACTTACGTGATTGATATAATTGACTGAAATCAATTGAAAAAAATTAGGTAATTTAGATGTTTTAAACACTAAATAAAAGTAATTTTAGTTAAACATTGCCACCCAAGTATCAAAATCACAACAAAAAGTTCCACTGTTGAAAAATTGCAGTAAGTTCAAGACGCAGTAGGTCGGTAGATGGCGCTGTAAACAATGACTTGCCACTTTGTGTTCTAATTTGGCATAGAGCAGTCATATGTGGAACACTATTGTCTTCTCATCATTGATAACTGTGTTTTTACCTAAATAAAGCCAGGTTCCACCGAGATTTGAACTCGGATTGCTGGATTCAGAGTCCAGAGTGCTAACCATTACACCATGGAACCACAAAAGAAATGTTTTGTAATGAAGAATTGAGCACAAAGGTTAATAATTACACCATTAACTCCACATGTTTTATGTAGTGTTTATGATATTTGAGCTGGATGGATAGATGGAAGTTAACATGTCAGACATCCCAAGTTGCAAAAACTCATTTCAGGGAGCTACAAAAAAAGCTAAAAACCCTCTCGCACACAGCAAAGTATATGGGTGATAACAGAACTTTTAGGAGCTGGTAACTGAGCTACTAAACTAACAGTTCGCGTCACAAACACATTAATGTGTACTACATAGTGCACCAGATAGTGTGAAAGATAATTGATTTATAATCCCTACATAGTGCACTAGATTGTATATTAAAAAAGAAGTTATGTTTTTTACTTACTAATCAAGCTCGTCAAATTTCAGACATTGTTCACGTGAACAAAAATCTCAAGTGGAAGCACAAGGTGATTCATTTATTCATAGACGGTGCTGTTTATGGTTTTACACTTAAAAACATGAACAGTTAAAAAAATAACAACAAACACAACAACAACAATTTAATAATAATGTCACAAATCTGTACCCAAGTAACAAGCTGTAATTTATCTAGCACCACTAGATGGGAACGATCTCTGTACAACATTTTGAACTTCACTTTAAAAGTCAGTTCAGTGTGTTTTACTGTAGTAAGAATAGCTCCACATGTTTTATATTTATATGTTTGATACTGTTTTACTCCACATGTTTTATATGTAGTGTTTATGGTATTTAAGCTGGATGGATAGATGGAAGTTAACATGTTAACACTTCAGACTTTACTTTTACATCTCAGATTTTTAAACGTACGTGATTGATATAATTCTGAGGTAATTTAGAAGTTTTAGGCAGTAAATAAAAGTAATTTTAGTTAAACATTGCCACCCAAGTATCAAAAAAACAAACTATACCACTGTTGGAAAACTGCACTGAGTTAAGTTTAGGACCCAGTTGGCCGGTAGATGGCGCTGTAAACAATGTTTTGTCTTTTGGTACTACAATTCGGCATAGAGCAGTCATATGTGGAACACTATTCTCTACTCAGCATTGATAACAGTGTTTTTACCTAAATAAAACCAGGTTCCACCGAGATTTGAACTCGGATCACTGGATTCAAAGTCCAGAGTGCTAAACATTACACCATGGAACCACACAGTGAGGTCTTACTTAAGCCCAAAAGTTAATAATTAGTCATTTAAGAGCAAGTTGGCTGTTAGATGGCGCTGTAAACAATGATTAGCGATTATATTTTGGGATGGAGCAGTCACATGTGGAACACTATAACACTACTAGTGCTATTATGATATTAAAGCTGGATGAATGGATGGAAATGAACATGTCATTTAAGGTGACTCTAAACTAGCACAAGCAATTGCGATGCTCTGTTGTACTGCACATGCGCTGAATGCTACCATTCTGAAACTGCTAAGGTTTCTCAATCTTGGACCTCACACCGGGCCCCAAATAAAAGCAGTAAGGTCCCACTCAGATCGCAGGATTCAGAGTCCAGAGTGCTAACCATTACACCATGGAACCCTGACACCATGAAAACTAAACGTAATGATTCACCATTTGCTAAGTAAATAAAGCAAAAATACACAACTTCAGACTTGAACATCTCAAGTGATTTAAACTTACGTGATTGATATAATTGACTGAAATCAATTGAAAAAAATGAGGTAATTTAGATGTTTTAAACACTAAATAAAAGTAATTTTAGTTAAACATTGCCACCCAAGTATCAAAATCACAACAAAAAGTTCCACTGTTGAAAAATTGCAGTAAGTTCAAGACGCAGTAGGTCGGTAGATGGCGCTGTAAACAATGACTTGCCACTTTGTGTTCTAATTTGGCATAGAGCAGTCATATGTGGAACACTATTGTCTTCTCATCATTGATAACTGTGTTTTTACCTAAATAAAGCCAGGTTCCACCGAGATTTGAACTCGGATTGCTGGATTCAGAGTCCAGAGTGCTAACCATTACACCACGGAACCACAAAAGAAATGTTTTGTAATGAAGAATTGAGCACAAAGGTTAATAATTACACCATTAACTCCACATGTTTTATGTAGTGTTTATGGTATTTGAGCTGGATGGATAGATGGAAGTTAACATGTCAGACATCCCAAGTTGCAAAAACTCATTTCAGGGAGCTACAAAAAAAGCTAAAAACCCTCTCGCACACAGCAAAGTATATGGGTGATAACAGAACTTTTAGGAGCTGGTAACTGAGCTACTAAACTAACAGTTCGCGTCACAAACACATTAATGTGTACTACATAGTGCACCAGATAGTGTGAAAGATAATTGATTTATAATCCCTACATAGTGCACTAGATTGTATATTAAAAAAGAAGTTATGTTTTTTACTTAGTGCACTAAATAGTGTACTAGATAATAGACTTTTGTTTCTTACATAATGCTTTAGGTAGCGTATTAGTTAACAGATTTAGGTTCCCTACATAGTGCACTAAATTGTATATCAGATAACGGATTTATGTTCCCTACATAGTGCACTAGATAGTATTTTAGATATGAATTTATGTTCCCTACACAGTGCACTAGATTGTATATTAGATCACGGATTTATGTTTCCTACATAGTGGACTAGATAGTGTATTAGATAACGCATTCATGTTCACTACAGAGTGCACTAGAAAGAATAACTAGATGATGATTTGTGTTTCTTGCATAGTGCACTAGATTGTATATCAGATAACGGATTTAATATGCAATCGGGAAAAAGTCTGTGTCGCCTGCGTGTGTGTGTGTGTGTGTGCGTTCTTGGCCGCTTATTTTAGATTCCGGGAGATTTTATCTGACTTGCGGGCATCAGGGAGCCGCTATGTATATGCGGAAGGCTTCCGGAACTGACATGTAATCTAAGGTGACTCTTAGGTTTATTCGCTGCTGTTGGCTTATAAAGTTCTACTAAACAAACTGGCTCGTATTTTGGCACTGATATACCTTCCTGAATGGTGATATGCTTGGTTTACACTACTAGCACAAACAGTTGTGGTCTACACCCCACAAGCGCTCTGTTGTACTGCACATGCGCTGAACGCTACCATCCTGAAAGTGCTAATGTTTCTAAACCTTGAAACTCACACCGGCTCCCAAATGAAACTTGCCATTTGCTAAATAAATAAAGCTGAAAAAGAAAAATACACACACACACAACTTTAGACTTTAACATCTCAGATTTTTTAAACTGACGGGATTCATATAATTCTAAAATAATGTAGATTTAGGCAGTACATTTTAACTATTCTTTTGCTAAACATTGCCACCCAAGTATCAAAATCACAACAAAACGCCGCACTATTAATAACTGCACAGAGTTAAGTCTTATAGTTTAACACCTGCCGAAGTTTAGTGCCTCCTGAAGAACGAAGAGACATTTTGTTGAACGGCTCTTTAAAAGGAACCGAGCCAAAATATCCGGCACCCTTCAAAAAGCCATAATTCCCATCACTAATATACAGGGGTTGGACAAAATAACTGAAACACCTGTCATTTTAGTGTGGTAGGTTTCATGGCTAAATTGGACCAGTCTGGTGGCCAATCTTCATTAATTGCACATTGCACCAGTAAGAGCAGAGTGTGAAGGTTCAATTAGCAGGGTAAGAGCACAGTTTTGCTCAAAATATTGCAATGCACACAACATTATGGGTGACATACCAGAGTTCAAAAGAGGACAAATTGTTGGTGCACGTCTTGCTGGCGCATCTGTGACCAAGACAGCAAGTCTTTGTGATGTATCAAGAGCCACGGTATCCAGGGTAATGTCAGCATACCACCAAGAAGGACAAACCACATCCAACAGGATTAACTGTGGACGCAAGAGGAAGCTGTCTGAAAGGGATGTTCGGGTGCTAACCCGGATTGTATCCAAAAAACATAAAACCACGGCTGCCCAAATCACGGCAGAATTAAATGTGCACCTCAACTCTCCTGTTTCCACCAGAACTGTCCGTCGGGAGCTCCACAGGGTCGATATACACGGCCGGGCTGCTATAGCCAAACCTTTGGTCACTCGTGCCAATGCCAAACGTCGGTTTCAATGGTGCAAGGAGCGCAAATCTTGGGCTGTGGACAATGTGAAACATGTATTGTTCTCTGATGAGTCCACCTTTACTGTTTTCCCCACATCCGGGAGAGTTACGGTGTGGAGAAGCCCCAAAGAAGCGTACCACCCAGACTGTTGCATGCCCAGAGTGAAGCATGGGGGTGGATCAGTGATGGTTTGGGCTGCCATATCATGGCATTCCCTTGGCCCAATACTTGTGCTAGATGGGCGCGTCACTGCCAAGGACTACCGAACCATTCTGGAGGACCATGTGCATCCAATGGCGGTGCCGTGTATCAGGATGACAATGCACCAATACACACAGCAAGACTGGTGAAAGATTGGTTTGATGAACATGAAAGTGAAGTTGAACATCTCCCATGGCCTGCACAGTCACCAGATCTAAATATTATTGAGCCACTTTGGGGTGTTTTGGAGAAACGTTTTCCTCCACCAGCATCACGTAGTGACCTGGCCACTATCCTGCAAGAAGAATGGCTTAAAATCCCTCTGACCACTGTGCAGGACTTGTATATGTCATTTCCAAGATGAATTGACGCTGTATTGGCTCCAAAAGGAGGCCCTACACCATACTAATACATTATTGTGGTCTAAAACCAGGTGTTTCAGTTATTTTGTCCAACCCCTGTATATACACACACACACACACACCTAATTAATGTGTGCCATATGTGGTTCTGTGATGAGAAATATAGGTGGTACTTGGAAGTTTTGGTTTGATAATGGGTGGTACTTGGTCTAAAAAGTTTGAGAATAGGATATAGGATATATAGGATATATACTGTAGGTTATGTAGGATATAGGATATTTTGACTAGGGCTGTATGTATGATGCATCATCAAACTGTTATACATTATTTATTCTATTTTGTATTAGATGAGATGGTTTGTCTCTGTATTGACCCGCAATTCATTTTTAAATGACACCTAACGATAGTGATCCGACGCTTTTTACTATAAAATGTTGACTTCATCAAAAAGAATCGACTCCCTCAGCTTCAAATTGCTCATTGCTGAGTACCATCAACTTAGTGAATAGACTCTTTCGAGTCTATTCCTGTCGTTCAACTTAAAGAACCGGATTAAAGAATCAACTCATTTGATTCATTTGAACACGCAGACTCACTCGCTCTCCCGCTGTGAGCTTCTCAAACTGAACTGCGTCTTTCTGTACATGAGGAAGAAATCTATGTAGAGATCTCAAATAACATGAACCTGAAGGTGTGAACTTACATTGTAGAAAAGAAAAACAAGCAAGTCCTACAAGCACAAATATCCACCTGATAAGTCACCGGAGACCGGCTATACAAAATGGAAAAACGTTCTTTTGGTTTCTGTAGATGTTAAATGAAGATACTCGCCCAACATGGGGCTGGAACCCACGACCCTGAGATTAAGAGTCTCATGCACTACCGACTGAGCTAGTCAGGCTTAAGCAGCAGGTCAGAACAGACAGCTTATCAGTCAGACCATCAGAGAGATGTAGGTTTAATTCAATCACAGTTTACACACAAACACAAATAAACAACAGAAACAGACACAGACTTACTGTCACTTTTAAACTACTACCTTGACTTGTGTTGAGTTCTGAGATTTGCAGTATGATGTTGTTTGGTATTTGTTGGTGATGAAAAGAAGGCTGGTCTATAGAATCCACAATTAATGCCAGCTTCAGTGGTTAGACAGTTTGAAAAAGTATTATGGGATGGTCTGTACTAAAATAACACATTACACATCCCTAAATGTTTTAAATGTTGAATCAACATGTTTTTTTTCTGTTATATCTTAATTAAAAACAAATATTGTAAGATATATCCACTTTGCGTTGCAAAGGAGACACCCCCCCCCCCCCCCCCACCACCGCTGTTAAAAAAGTAGATAGATAGATAGATAGATAGATAGATAGATAGATAGATAGATAGATAGATAGATAGATAGATAGATAGATAGATAGATAGATAGATAGATCGATTTATTAATCACAGAGGGAAAGTCAAGTATTACAACAGCTCAGGGTACAATAGAAAAAAGTAAATAAAAGACTCAGTTAAAAATTAATAATTAAATAGGCTAAAGGTGCATAAGAATAATAATAAGTATGTATTGCAGTACAATGTTGGTAGAAATAAATATATACACAATGTCAATAATAATAAAAAAAGTGTTTTGGCATTAAATGTCCAGGTGTGCAATGATATAAACAGAGTGACAGATTATGCTTCAAAAGTTTGGTATTAAGTAAGTAAAGTAATAAGTAACCTTTACTCTGAGTACATTTTAAATTAGTTACTTTTTACTTGAGTAGATTTTTAGACAAGTAATTTTACTTGTACTTAATAAAAAAATAATTAAAGCAATCAATGCTAAGTGTAATAATTGATATATTATGATATCACTGATAGCTGACCCCAGAATTCCAGTACAATAACAATGCAAAGTGTAGTAATTGTTATCTCAGCAAAAAATGGATGCTTTTTGTTAAAATGTAACAACATGCCTGAGGAAAATGTCGATATCCTCAATAACAGGCATGAACTGCACTTAGCAATCAGTGCTAAGTGTAATTAATGATATAATATCTATATGGAGACTTTTTTAACCAATGAAAACAAAACCATGAAAAATGTTGATGTTCTTATTATACCAAATATATTTTACCTTAGTGCCATACGTGAGCTGAACAATGTCAGTTTACTCACTCCTATGTGGACTTTGTGGGACTTATGTTGATTCCAGCATACAGACCGCTCACCAGTTGCTACAAACCAGAACTAATACAGGTAAAGACCTGCCTAGCGATAGCCTTCTCTGCTCTTCAGTACACTGACTGGGAGGTGTTTTTATTCATCTAAAAACAGGACAGAAGCTTTCAGGAATCAATAATGAGACCAAGGATTAAGGTTCAATATGTAGATATTTTATTAGCAAACAAGCAATAACAAGCAAAATACATAAATGACACATAAATGAACATAACAATACTAATTCTAGACTGGATAGGTGGCCATTTGTCCAGACTGTAGCAACTGCTCAAGTATATGAAAACATCAGATTGTACAAAACTGATTGTACCAAGTTATATAAGCCAAACAATGAAAACGTGTGAAACACAAGTTATATAAGTAATATCTGTGCCAACATATATTTATATATATATATATATATATATATATATATATATATATATATATATATTTATTTATGGGCGCCTTTGAAAACTCTTAAGGACACCTTACAATACAAAACATCCGTACATAATTAACGACACAGATTAAGGGTAGGCGAGTTTACAGAAATACGTTTTAGGGCATGTTTTGAAACTAGGAATTTAATCAATGGTGTGAATGTCAGGAGGGAGAGAGTTCCAGAGACGTGGGGCAGAGTAGCTAAAAGCTCTAGCTGCCATATGAGGTAGACCAAAAAGGAGAGAGTTACAATAATCAAATCGAGATGTGACCAGGGCATGAACAAGAACATCAGCACTTCTAGGAGAAAGGAATGGACGTAGACGATTTATGTTACGTAAATGGAAATAAGCAGATCGTGAAAATGAAAGATTGTGAGTGGAAGGAGAAACGACTGAGTTCTTCATCATCACTGAGAATTTGTTAGATTTAGAGAGAGGAGATTTTCTACCTATAAGAGGAATTTTAGTTTTATCAGCATTTAATTTGAGAAAATTGTAAGAGAACCATGTTCTTAATTCTATTAGACAATCAGAGAGAGATGGATGAGGAAGAGTAGCCGTGAGCACAGTGGACAGGTATAGTTCGGTGTCGTTCGCATAACAATAAAATTGAATGTTGTATTTTCTAAAGATACGTCCAATGGGAAGCAGGTAAATTAAAAACAGTATAGGCCTCAAGACAGAGCCCTGAGGGACACCACTAGTAACATTTACATTTTCAGCATTTAGCAGACGCTTTTATCCAAAGCGACTTACACAATGAGCAATTGAGGGTTAAGGGCCTTGCTCAGGGACCCAACAGTGGCAACTTGGTGGTGGCGGGGCTTAAACCGGCAACCTTTTGTTTACTAGTCCAGTACCTTAACCACTGAGCTATCACTGTCCAGGAGTAACAGGAGTAACAGGAGTTAATGTGAACATACTGTACATGTCTAGAAATGTATGAAGAAAACCAATCAAGCACAGCATCACTAAGACCAATATATGCTAGCCGATCCAATACCTTTTATTTTCAATTCACTTCCACTATTAATTGATAGCATTCACTTACATCAGGCTCTAAACCTCCTGCTTCTACCCACCATTCACTCCACTATAGATAATCACATTATTTCCCAGTAATAGTTTAACCTAAAGATTTATACTTTTATTATTACTGTTTACTTATTAATGTTTACTGTGTAATTAATTACCTATTAATTACACAGTATAATTCATTCATTGCTAACCATTTCTCCCCAACACTCACTCACTCACTATATTTTATATTTTTATATTTTAGCTTGTTTGGTACAATCTGATGAGTCACACTTGTGTCTAAGTGCTGAAAAATAAGCAAAGCAGCTCCAACACTGTGAGCATCATTTCTGTAAAATGTGAATGCGCTGATGTTTTTTGAGATTACTCAGTTGATTAACCCCTTGGCTGTCCAGTCTATTTTTGTGCATTTTCCGTCTGAAGGGCATACCCAAATTTTAATGCTGTTTATTCACAAAGTACATATGATTTAAGGAAATTTATGGTTTAATGTGACTGAAAACCCCATAAAGTATCAGTAGAAACTGCTAAAGGTCATAATGATATTTTACCATGTTGCAATGATGATAAAAACGATTTTTACATTTTTTGTTTTAGTCCAAAGTTTTAGTGAGTATAAGTATGCATAAATATGCATAAGTATGGGCAAGCAGGCAGTAGCCTAGTGGTTAAGGTACTGGACTAGTAACCAGAAGGTTGCTGGTTCAAGCCCCACCACTGCTAGGTTGCTGCTGTTGGGCTCTTGAGCAAGGCCCTTAACCCTCAATTGCTCACACTGTATACTGTAATGTAAGTCGCTTTGGATAAAAGCGTCTGCTAAATGCTGAAAATGTAAATGTAAGTATGAATATAGGTCTGGTATAACATTGCCAACACATCATGTCTGTGGCCAAAGTTGTTTACTACCACCATACCAAATTTTTTTTGATGATCACCCATACTGATCTGGAGTTATACAAGTTGGAGTAACAACAGTCCATATCGGCCTCTCCAAATGTGCCCAAAACCTCTCCAAAACCTTCCAATAGGGAAAAACAAGCTATATTTCAAAAATAAATGATCTGTATTTTATGGTGACAACATAATTAATTTAGGTTCAGATCTACATACCTTAGTGAAAATAATAATTGCATGACCCTGACATATCCTCTCCAAATGTCCTTTTAGCCTCTCCAAATGTTATTTTAGCTTTTCTACATGCTTTTTTTTTTTAGCCTTTTTACACTAGAAACAACCTCTGAATTCAATATAATGCATTGTATTTAGGTACCTATGTTACAAACGTTTTATAAACATGTTTTCCAAAAATAAAACACAACAATTGAATGATTAGCAAAACAAATTTTTTTGAAAAATACAATCAACTCAAAACTATTTACAATGTCTATTTACATTTTACAAATATTTACAGGTTTTTGTGGTGCCCCATATTGTGCCATTTGTAAAAACAGTTTCTTTTGGCCACAACGCACAATGGCACATCGCACTTTGTGCAGTACACTGGTGTCTTCACAGGGTTGCCAGACCTTTTGCACATGGCACATTTTCGCCTGCCAGCTGAACTGTCATCGCTGTAAAATGCTGGCAGGCATTGTTTTGTTTCACCTGAGGGTCCTGCAGCAGACTCATCCTGGGTGGTGTCCCCTGAAAAGGCCACAAGCTCCGACATCAGTTTCTCTCTAAAGAGTTTCTGAGTTAGAGCCTCTTGTGCATTTGTTTTTGATATTTGCTGATGTAAAATAAAACTATTTACAATCCCAATGTCAATGAAATGGTAAAATAATGTCTCGTACCACTTGACTGTCTTGTGTAAGGCATTGTGATATGAAATCAAGGTGTCCGACAAATCAACTCCTCCCATGTGCCTGTTGTAATCCTTGACCGCTGCAGGAACTGGAACATTCACTTTATTCCTAACCCCCTCCTGATATTTTACTCTCCTCATCACTGTGTCACCATCATATGCCTTGTGCATTGTGGAGCACATCACCACCTCCCTTGTGTCCATCCACTTTACAAAAAGAAGTTGTCCACGTCTGTGCCAGCGGATGGTTCCTCTCTTTGCCTGCCTGGTGAGATCATTGATTTTTGTTTTTGGATACCCCTTCCGGTTGGTACGGATGGTACCACAAGCAAGAGTCTCCTTCTTCAGGAGATCCAAATAGAGCATGGGGCTTGTGTAATAATGGTCAGTGTAGAGGTGGTACCCCTTGCCAAGAAGGGCAAAATCCATGAGGGACATAACTGAGTCATAGCTCAGTCCCTGGCCTGAGCAAACGGATTGCTTGCCTTCATAAATAAAAAAATTCCAAGTGTAACCTGTGGTTGAATCAGCCAGAACAAACATTTTGTAGCAACATTTTGTTGGCTTTGCCTTCATGTATTGTTTCAGGCCAGTTCTTGCTTTAGAGATGCAGATTAGAAGATTCTTGCTTTCAATCGAAATGTCCTTGTCCGGCTGAAAATATGTCCGGCATGCTGTCAGCAACTCTGTATACAGTGGCTTCAATTTGAAAAGTTTGTCATATGTTGAGGTTCCCTTTCTCCTTGTGTTATCTTCGTCCTCTTTTGGGTCACACAGATGCAGGTTACTAGAGATTGCCAAAAATCTTTTGCCCGTCATCACTTTTGCGGTGTAATGAAGGCGGTAATATTCCTTTCCAGACCAGTAGTCTGCAACAGATTTTAGTTTCACAATCCCCATGTATATTACCAATGCAATAAATTTGTAGAATTCTCTAACACTGAGAGGAATCCATTTGTAAGATGGATTTGCAGCTGCTCTGATCTCAGCATACTTATTGGTGTTATCTACAATAGTCTTCACCACAGACGTACTGAAAAACAGCTGAAACAACTGCAGTGGGGAATATACAGTGTTCGATAGAAGCTGTAGCCCTGGAGGTCGCTTTGGCAAAAATTTTGGAATGCTGGGTGCCTCATCAACATCAGTGATGTCATGCCAAACATCATCTTCATCTTCGGTTGTAGAAACACTGCCTGGCCTTTTTGTTTGTGCAGGAACTCGGTGAGAACGTCCTCTTGATTGCCTCTTCGCACGTGTTGCTGATGACCTGGTCTTCTGTATTGTTGGGAGGTGGGTGGATGAAGTACTTGGCACCACTTCGACAGACGTTACAGTACTTTCTGGATCTGTGTGAATGGTCCTTGATGTGGATTCAGGGTGGGGTGGGGAAGAATGCCTCTTTCTCTTAGTCTGAGCAGCTGGCACCCAGTCATCACCTGAATCCTCAGAATTGCTATTATAAACCACAAAAAGAAAAATACAACATAAGTTTTTGTAATAAATGCACAGCTGTAACAAAATTATATATAATAAACTTGGAAACAACAGTATAGTCTTTTAAAAGTTATAAAAGTTGGAAAACAATAATTTGATCTTGGCATTTTTACCTTACTACTAAAATAAACTTTTCAATGCAACAACACAAATGTAAATTTGGTATAAAAAAAAAAAAAAAGTACTTACAAGTCAAGAACAGCATCTTCTCCATGAAGAAAAGCGTCTTCTTCAAACGAATCGTAGTCACTTTCTTCTGATACCTGCAATTCTTCTTCTTCTTCCAGTCGTTCCAATTCAGAAACTACTTCTGCACTTTTAAAACTCTTCTCACACTGTGAGCACTGATCCGGTTTCTCTCCAGTGTGAATGCGCTGGTGTTTTTTGAGTTCACCCTGTATATTAAAACTCTTTCCACACTGTGAACACTGATACGGTTTCTCTCCAGTGTGAATGCGCTGGTGTTTTTTGAGATCACCCTGTATATTAAAACTCTTTCCACACTGTGAGCACTGATACGGTTTCTCTCCAGTGTGAATGTGCTGGTGTTTTTTCAGATTACCCTGTGTATTAAAACTCTTCCCACATTGTGAGCACTGATACGGTTTCTCTCCTGTGTGAATGCGCTGGTGTATCTTGAGAGCACTCAGGCACCTGAAGTTCTTCCCACACTGTGAGCACTGATTTGGTTTCTTTCCAGTGTGAATGCGCTGGTGTTTTTTTAGATAACTCTGTGTATTTAAACTCTTTCCACGTTGTGAGCACTGATATGTTTTTTTTCCTGTGTGAATGTGCTGGTGTATTTTGAGAGCACCCTGGGTACTGAAGCTCTTCCCACACTGTGAGCACTGATATGGTTTCTTTCCTGTGTGAATGCGCTGGTGTATTTTGAGATGACTCAGGAACCTGAAGCTCTTCCCACACTGTGAGCAGACGTTTCCTTCTTCCTGTGTGGGACTGAGAGAGGTGTTAATGCTGACAGTACCAGAGGACGTTTGCTGATTACTGGAGCTTCTGGTGGGCGTCAGATCCTCATCAGTCTTAATCTTCACCAGAGTCTCATATTTATCATGGTTGCAGCTCTTGATGTGATTGTGGAGCTGATTTTGGGTTGTAGAGGAACGTGGACACGAGGAGCAGCAGAAATCCTTGTTCAGTTCTGAAGCAGAAAATAATCAAATACATTTATAACATTATAAATAATCAAATACATTTATAACATTATAAATAATAAATACATTTATAACATTATAAATAATCAAATACATTTATAACATTATAAATAATCAAATACATTTATAACATTATAAATAATAAATACATTTATAACATTATAAATAATCAAATACATTTATAACATTATAAATAATCAAACACATTTATAACATTATAAATAATCAAACACATTTATAACATTATAAATAATCAAATACATGTATAACATTATAAATAATCAAATACATTTATAACATTATAAATAATAATATACATTTATAACATTATAAATAATCAAACACATTTATAACATTATAAATAATAATATACATTTATAACATTATAAATAATCAAATACATTTTAACATTATAAATAAAAATATACATTTATAACATTATAAATAATAATATACATTTATAACATTATAAATAATCAAATACATTTATAACATTATAAATAATCAAATACATTTAAACATTATAAATAATCAAACACATTTATAACATTATAAATAAAAATATACATTTATAACATTATAAATAATAATATACATTTATAACATTATAAATAATCAAATACATTTATAACATTATAAATAATCAAATACATTTAAACATTATAAATAATCAAACACATTTATAACATTATAAATAATCAAATACATTTATAACATTATAAATAATCAAATACATTTATAACATTATAAATAATCAAATAAATTTATAACATTATAAATAATCAAATACATTTATAACATTATAAATAATCAGATACATTTATAACATTATAAATAATCAAACACATTTATAACATTATAAATAATCATATACATTTATAACATTATAAATAATCAAACACATTTATAACATTATAAATAATCAAATACATTTATAACATTATAAATAATCAGATACATTTATAACATTATAAATAATCAAACACATTTATAACATTATAAATAATCAAACACATTTATAACATTATAAATAATCATATACATTTATAACATTATAAATAATCAAACACATTTATAACATTATAAATAATCATATACATTCATAACATTATAAATAATAAATACTGTTAGTAATTGTTAAACTGAGATCTGATGCTAAAGTCCTGTAACGTGATTCATCCTGCATTCATCATTTCCTGCTCACACTGATCTGCATGAGCACAATACAAGCTTTCACTGTATGATGCTTCATCCCAGGTTCCTCTGATTCTATTCAATCCAAATCTTATTTTACTCAAGATAAAAAATATCTTACTGAGTTCATCTTTATCTTCAGGTTCTTCCTTCTTCACAGGCTTCATCTGGAAACCTCCACACTGTTGGTCCTCTGGGGTGAGGTGTTCCTCAGAGGTGACGTGTTCCACAGGGATCGAGGTTCCTTCACCTGAAATTTCTTTGTTTTGTGAAAGAAGAAAAATAAGTTTGTTATTGTTGGTAGTAACGACCAACATCTTTATTAAGCACTTAAGTTAGAACTAACAGACACGTTTTTCTATACTATCTGTCAAAAACACGACCTATAAACCTTTGTTCACACAGGGTTTCAGCAGATTTAATAATAATAATAATAACAATACAACCCCAAAATCAGAAAAAGTTGGGACAGTATAGAAAAAGCAAATAATAATATAAACACACACTTTGACTTTTATTTGATGTCAGACAGGATGAAGCTGAGATGTTTCATCTTTTATCTGCTCAACTTCATTTCATTTATTAATAAGCATTCATTCCTGCATTTCAGGCCTGCAACACTTTCCAAAAAAAGTTGGGACCGTTCAGGACTGCAGGCAGGCCAGTCCAGGACCCGTACCCTCTTCTTCCACAGCCACGCCTTTGTAATGTGTGCAGCAGGTGGTTTTGCATCGTCTTGTTAAAAAATGCTAGCCGCTCAGGTGGCGCAGCGATAAAAACACATGCTGCAACCAGAGCCGAATTTCAAGTACATCCTATCGAATCCAGCTCTGCCTTGTCGGCTCGAGGCTGAGTGGCACGTATATATTGAACATATCAGCTTATATACTCGACTTTATTTCTTCTCATTCATTACCCAATCATTCAGCCACTTGTATTCACCTGGCATTACTCTGTAATTATATACTAGTGTAAACACGGTACAGTCAGCATGATCTGTTTATTTTTTTAAATTATTTTATTAACCTTTATTTAACCAGGGAAGTCACATTGAGATTAAAATCTCTTTTACAATTGAGCCCTGGCCAAGACAGCAGCAAATCACACAAAAATTACTCCATCAACAACATAGGGAGGATATACTGTATATATACATGTATACATTTAACAAGAACAAACATATGTATAAATTTTTTTTGACTTTTTCTTTAAATTCAGTCAAAGAAATAAACTGCTTCAATTTAAAATATTTCTGTAAATCATTCCAAACAAAAGGTGCACTGTAACTAAATGCTGTCTTTCCAGATTCCGACCAAACTACTGGAACTTCCCATTGTATATAGCTACTGGATCGTAAGTCATACAAAGACCTGTTTGATGATAAAAATTTAGACAAGTATGGTGGGAGCTGACCAATAATTGCTTTCTACACAAAAATGACAAAATGTACTCTCCGTCGTACTGAAAGTGGAAGCTAACCAGTCATTTCATAAAGTGTGCAGTGATGAGTTGAATAACTCGCACGTGTTATAAACCTTAATGCAGAATGATAAACCGAATCTAGGGAGTTCAATATTGTCTTTGAGGTATGTCTGTATAAAATATCTCCATAGTCTAGAATTGGTAAAAAAGTAGCTTCAACTCATTTCTTTCTAGCCTGTAGAGTAAAACAAGAACTGTTTCTAAAATAAAAGCCCAATTTTAGCTTTAACTTTTTTTATCATATGTTCAACATGCAACTTAAAAGACAGACTATCATCCAACATAAAACCTAAATATTTATAAGATTAAATTAATTCTATTGGTTTACCAGACAGTGTGTAAATCTTAGAGAATTAAGATTATGCTGAACAGTCACAAATGCTTTCTGTAGATTTGAAAGAGCCTCTGCAGGTGATGAGGCTGAACTATAGATAATAGTGTAATCTGCATAAAAATGAATATTAGCATTGCACACATTATCGCCAAGGCTGTTGATATAAATGGTAAACAACAGCGGTCCAAAAATAGAGCCCTGTGGCACCCCATTTCTAACAACCAGCTTTTCAGAAAAAGCCCCATCAAAAAGTACTAGGACTATAGCAGATTTCCAAGCGTCAGGTACAATATTCTGCTCCAATGATGAATTTAAAATATAAGTAAGTGGCTCAACAATAATATTAGCTGCAATTTTCAAGAATATTGGCTCAATCTCATCAGGCCCTGCAGACTTCCTAGCGTTTAGCTTTTTAAGGGTTGACAAAACCTCATTTTTCATAACTGGTCTAAAATGAAATTTAGGCCCGTCCTTTACTTCTGTACATGTTTTATCTGATATGTTCTTATTTGACACACAGTTAAAATTGAACCCAGATGGAATAAAATGCTCATTAAAACAATTCACCATTTCCTTTCTATCAGTAACTTGTTGATTGTTTACAAGTAATTGCTTAATAACAGAGAAGGATAATGGGATGAAAGACAATGACTTTATTGTTTTCCAGAATTTAATAGGATTATTCAGATTTCTTGTTGTTTCATCAAGATAACATTTTAAATTGGCTTTGCAAACAGATATTGTACATCTGTTTCTCAACAATCGAAAAGCCAACCAATCTACTGCCAAATGAGATTTTCTTGCTTTCATCCAAGCCAAATTTCTTTCATGAATAAGTTCTGACAATTCTTCTGAAAACCAAGGATTGTCTCGTCCCTTCACTCTGAAACTCCTCATGGGAGCATGCTTGTTCATAATCTCCAATAAAAGAGTTTGAAAATAAGTCTATGCTATTTCAACATCAAGTATAAGAAATACCTTTTAATATACCGTTTAATCTTCTTTATCTTCTGTCTCCTCATTTCACTCACCTGCTCACTTATGCACTAAATATACAAAAATATTACAAGAAATTCAGACACGACCAAATTAAGAGAAATGATTTTGCTCAAGTCTTACTGAGTTCATCTTTATCTTCAGGTTCTTCTTTCTTCACAGGCTTCATCTGGAAACCTCCACACTGTTGGTCCTCTGAGAAGAGCAGTTCCACAGAAGCAACATGTTCTGCAGGGATTAAAGTGACTTCACCTGAAATTCATCAATATGAGAAGAAGAATCTCAACAACTGGAGGAAACTGAAGGTTGTGGGTTTGGTTCCTAATGTTAGGTTTTTAACATAACATCATTATTAAACATAAATTACATCCAGGCCACATGGTCTAGTGTTCAAAATGACGCCGTGACCCGGATCCCCCCCCCCCCTGACTCATACCGAAGGGGGGAGGCGGAGCCCGGGGCTTTTTAGCACACTTCATTGGCTCCACCAGCAGTAAAGGAGGAGGAGCCTAGACTAGTTTAAAAAAGGATGGCGGGCTCAGGTCTGCCTCTTTCTTACGTGGTTTTTCTAGACTGCAGGAGTAAGGAGCGCCGGTCGGCTTAGCTCTGATATATATTCACAGATCATTTTTACACTTAATAAAGTGTTTTAAAGAGTACTTTCTGGACTTCCCGACTGCTTTCTTCAGGACCTTTTTGAACCAAAAGATTCATCCTAACAAATGGTAGCCAGAGGATGGTTCAGGAGGTCTGAGGATAGCATCGAATCGATTCAGCTGACTGAGGTAAGACCAGGAATTCTGAAAAAATCTTTTGTACTCAGTACAAGGGCGCGCCTACTTAAGGTAAACAGACGTTCTCTGTATATATATTAGATGCATTTATTATTTAGTGTACTGAGTGTGAAAGTGAATCTCAGAATCCGTAAGTGTCTGATTAAATTACTAAAGTATCATTAGATAGTTTAAAACTGTGAATATATGTTGGAGCTAAAAAATTTATGTTTCCTGATTGCTGAGTTTGAATCAGACCGAGCAAAATAAACGGTAAAGGGCTGTTCGGCAGAGGCTTCACCCGGAACACCATTGGAGCGAAACGTGTCTGTCTGTTTCAAAAGCAGGGGCGCGTGATTCGAAAGATCTAAGTTTTAACGAGTCTGGGACTGGGTTAATTCTATAGATCTCAAATTTTCGAGCGTTGGATCTAGAAGTCTGGCAGTTTGAAAAACGGGATTCTATGATTCGAGCGTTGGAAATAATAGGGTCTGGCAGTTTAAAAAAACGGGATTCTATAATTCGAGCGTTGTAAAACCTAGGGTCTGGCAGTTTAAAAAACGGGATTCTATGAATGAGCGAACGTTGGAAATCTATTACCT
The DNA here is from genome assembly GCF_030014385.1 of Trichomycterus rosablanca. Classification (NCBI taxonomy): domain Eukaryota; kingdom Metazoa; phylum Chordata; class Actinopteri; order Siluriformes; family Trichomycteridae; genus Trichomycterus; species Trichomycterus rosablanca. The sequence continues at coordinate 20,246,215 of NC_086001.1, read as the reverse complement.
GGCAGTTCAAAGGACGGGGTTCTATGATTTGAACGTGGAAATCTTAGGAGTCTGGCTGTTCAAAGGACGGGATTCTATGAAAAAGATTGTCCTAAAATTCGGACTTGACTGTTTTGGGAACGGAGTTCGGTTAATTAGACTACTTTAAATTCTAAATTTGGTTCGAAAACAGTACATCGGCAGTTTGTTTGTCAGTGTTTCTGTGCGTATTTATATGTAACCTTTTGTTTGTCCGCCATCTTGCACACGCGTGTTTTCTGTCTGTCCGCCATTTTGGCTCTGTCTGTACGCCATTTTGTCTTGGGAATGCAACGTGGTCTCCCGTCTATCCGCCATTTTGTTTCTTGAGAACGCAGCGTGGCTTTCTGTCTGTCCGCCATTTTGGCTCTGGGTTGCGCAGCGTGGTTTCTTTTGTTCGGCGGCCATTTTGGACCAGAGAGCGCAGCGTGGTTTTCTGTCTGTCCACCATTTTGGCTCTGGGAGAGCTGAGCGTGGTTTTCTGGCTATCCGCCATTTTTGGCTCTATGTGCGCGGCTTGCCGTATCTCTTGTCCATCGGCTATCTTTGTCTTTGTACGCCTGGATTGGGTAAGTGCTGCAGTTAATTTTATAATCAACTTTATTTTTATAATCTTAAGATAACTGAGTTAAGATGAAGTATTTATGGTACCTTATTAAGTGTGTTTTAAGGTAGATAGCGTTCTTGAACTTTAAGGTTCTTAAACCAGGAAAGGGGGTACTTAGAGTGGAATTCATCCATGTGTGACATAGGACATTTTCACACATAATTAAGGAAAATCTCCTTAATTAAAATTTTAGCAAATGATACTTTGTGTCATTGTCCCTCTTATTCAATTTAAGTGGAACTATTTAAGTAAAGTTTTGTTCCAATTTTACAGGACAATGCCAGAGGTGACACTGCTGACAAAGCTGTTGCACACCTTCCACTGCTCAATAACGACATTATTTGTTTAACAGGTCCAGCTAACACCAGACTTTGATTGAACTAACTTTAAAATTCTGTGCTTTCCAACAGGATAAACACATTTAGTAATGTTTTATTTTCAAGATTTGATTGTAAAATTTGAAAAAAGGGGGGAGTATAATGGTAGGAATGAGAGTTTATGTTTAAATATGGCAGGAGTATTATGGCAGGAATAAGAATTTATGTTTAATATGCCGCTTTGTGTATTAAATCCTGTGATACATTGTGCTGGGGCAGCTGGACTGGCAGACCTACGGATATGCATGCAGATTCAGGTATGTATATGCATGCAGATTCAGGGACGCCTGGTGAAGGTAATCTTCAGTCTTACCTCACATATGAGGACATTAAATTTTGGTTTTGTTATGCCTTATTCCTTGACCTGCTAAACTTCGATCGATTGTCCCCATTAGTGGACATTTTTGTCTGCCAGCTAGTGGTAGCAAAAGTACTAGAACACTAATAAAGTTTGTTTGCTTCTTTATTAAGATTTTGACGTTATGTTTTGCACTTTGGTTACATTTATGACAGGAGCGGTGGTTGCTCATTGCACGGGATTCAGGTTATATCGGGCACAGACATGGACAGTTCAGTGTCTCTGGTTCGCCTCGCTGGCATGTCTTTGGACTGTGGGAGGAAACCGGAGCACCCGGGGAAAATCCACACAACAACATGCGGGCTCCGCGGAGGGGGGACCTTCTTGCTGTGACAGAGTGCGACGGTACTACCCACTGAGCCACCGTGTCGCCCAAACTAAGGTTAAAAACAAAAGGAATAGGGAAAATGCATTGAAAAAATCAAAGCTCGGGTCTCAGGAGATTAAATATAATTGCTTACACGGACTCCGGTAAGATTCAATTTAATTGGTAATATTTTTTGGAAATTGTTAATTGGCAATTGGTAATATTTGATGCTTGTGTTGTATCCGATGAATCTTTTCTAGCTAATTGATCAGGTCAACTCACTCAGTTTATATTATATAGTTTATTGAAGAAGTTAGATTGGTTCAATGTGGTGCAGTAAACCTTGTGGCAATACTATGCATGATCATAGATGAGTGCAATTTAAAGATTGAGGGAATAGTGAGAAGAAAATAACTTGTTAGGAGAGAAGTACATGAAGGGGGGTGACTGGAGACCCAGGTCATAGGTTTCACAGACACACAGCAACCCAGCGGGGGGTTGAGGCCATAAACTGCAGGCCCTGCATGAGTAAAGAGAAGTCTGATATTTAATCTACTGTGTACGGGCTGAGGATGGTGGACACTTATGCAGTACCAAAGATGATGTAAAAATTATGAATACCAGATCTTGCAGATGTGTGTCATGGCTGTTGTTGCATTCTGATGTTTGAGTAAAGCAGTGTTCAAGAGGCATATGGGGTGCTGAGGTACAGAATGCCAAAGTAATGACATCATCAGACAAGAGGAAGGGAAAGCTGATGTGAGACTGGATGGAGACGTTATGCAGTGAAATCTCAAGACCGTGTGGGACAGTAGTGTGTTTTAATAGACATCCACCTGAAGATCTGGGTTCCATAATAAAAAGTGAGGGGTTCGGTAACATCTTATAGAGGTTTTGGATGTATTTTACAGTAAGGTATTAGAATAACAATAATTCGTGTAGAAAAAGTTTTGGTTACAAGAGTAAATTAGAAAGAGCTACAAGTGCTTGTGTTTTAGTGAGAGTAGGGATGCAGGTACCATAGTGATGTGGGGTTAATGACATTTGTAGGGAGATGTAACAATAATACAATAGAGATAGTATAGGTTGGTAGTACTTTGCAGTGAGTTAACTAAATGGAACTGTTTAAGTAGAGTTCAATGTGATTTCAGATGGCCAAAGTGGATCAAAGCGCTAGTGATGATGAGCATGAGGGATTGGCTGACTAGGAGCAGGAGATGGTCATGTGAGAGTCTGTTGGATTGTGGGAAATGGAGTCTGTATTGTTAGAAGCAGGAGGTGTGTTAGTACCAGTGACCAAAAGTTGGGGTAAAAAATCTGAATGAATAAATAATATAAGTCAGGGGTTTGTAGGACTGATGGAAGTTGATATAGCAGAGCGGTTGTTATTTTAAGTATGGCAGAGTAAATAATAAATAGTGGATTGGTGATTTGTATTGGGAAAAATGTGATTTAGAAAATTTGAAGGCTCTCTAGCATGCGACGATGATGAAGTAGAATAAGTGTAGAAAATGTTAGATGTAATGTGTATGCACCTTCTGCTCTGATCAGTTTGAACTATTTGAAGTTAAATTTTATATAGCAGGAAGGGTTAATGCAGTATGAGAGACAAGTAATGAAGTATATGTTTGTTTCCATAGGACCATTGTCGGTCGCTGTGATGTAATTGTTTGTTTCCAGGGGATCACTGTCGATTGCCCTGAAGTATATGTTTGTTTCCATAGGGCCATTGTCGGTCGCGGTGAAGTAATTGTTTGTTTCCAGGGGATCACTGTCGATTGCCCTGAAGTATATGTTTGTTTCCATAGGGCCATTGTCGGTCGCGGTGAAGTAATTGTTTGTTTCCAGGGGATCACTGTCGATTGCCCTGAAGTATATGTTTGTTTCCATAGGGCCATTGTCGGTCGCGGTGAAGTAATTGTTTGTTTCCAGGGGATCACTGTCGATTGCCCTGAAGTATATGTTTGTTTCCATAGGGCCATTGTCGGTCGCGGTGAAGTAATTGTTTGTTTCCAGGGGATCACTGTCGATTGCCCTGAAGTATATGTTTGTTTCCATAGGGCCATTGTCGGTCGCGGTGAAGTGATTGTTTGTTTCCAGGGGATCACTGTCGATTGCCCTGAAGTATATGTTTGTTTCCATAGGGCCATTGTCGGTCGCGGTGAAGTAATTGTTTGTTTCCAGTAGACACTGTTGTTGTACTGAGGTTTACGTTCTTTTGTCTGAGTTGTGTTTGGACAACGGAGTGAGTTGTGCCAGTGAATGTTAAAAGAATACTCGTATTCTTCGACTAGGCAGGAATCTTCTGTTCTAGGGTGTGTCTCGTTAAAACCTATCAGTTTATCTTTTTCTTAATACGTGTTACAGATTTTGCTCGAAAGGTTGTTTAAAGCGGTCTAAAATGTCTACAGGAGCAACAAACCAGAACCGATAAACAGGGGACATTTTTCAGAAGGGATGTGTGTATGAATGGGTGTCTGTCGCTGAAACACTGAATGAACTGCCAAAGGCAGCTCACTTGCGGCCCTGACGCTAACCTTCCTTACTCGCCGGCGCCACATTGGTGTCAGAAGTGGGATCGTGGTGTTTGGGTGGCTCTGATGGTTTGGTGAGCCAATATGCCCGGTCTGTCCGAGTGCGCTAGCCCAGGTGGCTGTAGGGGCAGGGTGCCCGGTCCAGCAGTGGGTGGAAGAGCGACTCGGCAGTGTAATGGGGTGCGGTCCAGACATGGAGCCACCCAGTAGACGCTGGTGAGTGGGTCACCGGGACGGTTGACCATTAGGGAGGGGACAGTGTAGCGTCGCCACTGGGTCTGGCACGGGCTTTACCCAGAAAGCCTTGCGGCAGTGGTGTCTAAGCTCACCGTGGCCGTGTATCCCGTTGTTGGGAGTGGGGTGGCTACGGTGAGGGCTGGGTAAGTAGCTTATATGTTTGTCTGTTGTATGATTGTATGTGTGTATGAATGGGTTAAGTGGCTAGAAGGGATGTTTGAGCCATGGAAGGAAGTTATTACGGGTTTAGTGATGTCAGTATGAGAGTGTGGGATTGGCAATTTTAGTGGTATGTTGAGAATTCTCTTGTAGATAATTAGAAATAATTACTGATAAATGTTAAGGTGTGGTTCCTCTTTCACTGACAAAGGTATGGTGGGCATGCCTTGACTCCTGGTGAGTCCAAAAGGATCCGGTGTGGTTAGAGTCCATGCCAGTTTGGTTAGAGTCCAAACTCAAAGCCTGGTACCAGGTCAGTTGGTCCGAGTCCAACTGTGAAAGCCTGAACGGGTTCAGGTCGGTTGGTTAAAGTCCAACCGTTTGCGTGGTAAGTTATTTTCTGGTCCGTGTCGAGCAGTCGGCCCTGAAAACCAATATAGCAATTGCTTTGTGGAATAATCAGTGGAATTGATTAAGTTTCCTATTGCATGGTTAGCAATTGGTTAGTAAAGTCAGTGAGGCTAGAACTGGTCAGGGAAACTACTTACCGGGGTCTTGGTGAGGTCAGTATGTGTAGGATTGATAATTTTAGTGATATGTTGTTGTTGTGGTATCCCGTGCATCAGGGTATTAATAGAAAAATTTGTGATAGAAGTAGTGTGTAGAGGAAGCAGAGGGGGGCAGGATCCACCAGTTATCCAGATGGTGTTGGCTGATTTGTCGAGATATCAGGTAGATGATGATGAGGAGGATACCCTTGAAGGTGGGCCGGAAGACCCACTTCGAGCGGCATAAGTGCTACTAACTCTGCTTAATTAAAGGTAAAACCGACCAGACAAGACGAGGAGAGAGGACCAGCACTACTGATCACACACCGTGATGAAGGAAGGAGACTCGGAAGGACTGGCAGAGGCAGACACTGAGGGGACTGGAAGACCCACTCCAAGGGACAGAAGTGGCACTAACTGGACCTGCCTACAGGGAACTAAACACAGCAGAAAGCCCGACAAAACCAACCATGTGGAAGAAGAGTCCAGCGGAATCAACGGAGCGGAACAAGACGAGGGGGGAGAATTTAGTTAGACTAGGAGACAAAAACATAAACATATAGTTCGCAGACACATAGACCATCTTTGAAAACACTAGTTAAGTGCAACACACATAGTTTAGCTACAAAACGCAAGGGGTTAGTTCAGGATTGTTTACAATGTATATATGTTTGGTACTTTTAGGAAGGATATTCTGTGTTACATCGTTTAAATGTTTGTGTTGCTGTGGAAACAGGTAAGACCGACAGGGGAGAATCCATAAGACATTAGGAGTCATGCAGAGACACAGGAGCTATGGGCCCCTTCTGAATATCTGCAGCTCCGTCTGGTGGAGGACAACCTGAACGGACTTCCTGTAGAAGCTACGCACCCATTGTTTTTATTTTATTTTTCTTCTCTTTTTGATTTCCTATTTTTTTTAATTACTTTATTTTGATTTCCTGTTTTTATTATTTTTTGTTTGTTCGTTTGTTTTAGGGTTAGGAGCTGTTGCGATAGGTACGGTTCCTTTAGTTTAATTGGTAGCCTTTTTATTTTTAGAAACGTTTTATTGTATAAAATTCAGCCCAGTGGCCATGTAGTCAGAAGGGGTTAAATTGGGGGGTTGCTGACGGCTATCCTTATCTCCTGGGATCTAGAAACACCTAACCTATAGTTAAAAGTTATTGTGAAAGCATTAAGATGCTTTCAAGGGGGAGTTGTTAGGTTTTTAACATAACATCATTATTAAACATAAATTACATCCAGGCCACATGGTCTAGTGTTCAAAATGACGCCGTGACCCGGATCCCCCCCCCCTGACTCATACCGAAGGGGGGAGGCGGAGCCCGGGGCTTTTTAGCACACTTCATTGGCTCCACCAGCAGTAAAGGAGGAGGAGCCTAGACTAGTTTAAAAAAGGATGGCGGGCTCAGGTCTGCCTCTTTCTTACGTGGTTTTTCTAGACTGCAGGAGTAAGGAGCGCCGGTCGGCTTAGCTCTGATATATATTCACAGATCATTTTTACACTTAATAAAGTGTTTTAAAGAGTACTTTCTGGACTTCCCGACTGCTTTCTTCAGGACCTTTTTGAACCAAAAGATTCATCCTAACACTAATCATAAATAAATCCTAGTTAGATTAAAACTTAAATCCAGACACTGTACTGTACCTCACGGTGGAAAAGTGGCATCATGCTCTATATTTACTTACAGAAGAAATCATCATCATCATCATCCTCCTTTTGTGTTATTTTTTTCTGAAATTCTTCATGTTGTAGATCCACAGGGGTGACGTCTCCCTCTTCTGCTGACTGCATTATTAAAGATCTAATAGACAGACAGACTATTCAGCTATAAACAAAGTTCAACTATAAACAATATTCAACAATAAACAAAGTTCACTTATAAACAAAGTTCAACTATAAACTATAAACAAATACCAACAATAAATAAAGTTCAACTATAAACAAAGTTCAACTGTAAACAAAGTTTAACTGTAAACAACTGTCAACTGTAAACAAAGTTCAACTGTAAACAAAGTTGAACTATAAACAAAGTTCATCTGTAAACAAAGTTTAACTGTAAACAACTGTCAACTGTAAACAAAGTTCATCTGTAAACAAAGTTCAACTGTAAACAAATTTCAACTGTAAACAAAGTTCAACTATAAACAAAGTTTAAAAATATGACGTGTTTATATAAAACTGAGATTTAATCATGAAGAAACTCAATCAGTTCCGCTCAATTGATTCATTTTGCTGGATCGGTTCAATGAATCGGTTCATCAGTACTGAATCATGTGTGATGGTAACAGTTAGCGGAGCAGCTAATAGTTTGTTTTTTTAAATAAAACTGGAGTTAAAGCTCCTCAAATCCTCACAGTGATGTTTTATTATGAACTCTAGTTTTATTATTAATTAGAATGTGGTTATAATTAAATATAAGGGTTATAATTAAATACATATTTTACTTACAGATGAGGCTCTACAGTACAAACACAGCAGCTTCTTGTTCTTCTTATGATGTTTAATGGCGGTTGGCAGAACAACTTAGGACGCACCAGCGCCACCAACTGGACTGGAGTTGAACAGCAGCTTAGCAGTAAAACATCTCCATTAGCACATTTGTATTAGTGGTTTGCGATACTGCAAAATTTGGTATCGATCCGATACCAAGTAAATACAGGGCCAGTATCGCCGATATCGATCAGATACCGATACTTTCATGTAGGGAAGAGCAGTGTATCATGATTTATGAGGTGAATGTATCATCAATTTGCTTTGACTAATAAATGATTTTGTGTTTATTAGTTCATCATGTGCAGTAAAAACCCACTACAGTTTATAGGTGAATATAAAGTAATTTTATTAATGTAATAAACTAATGAAGTCTGGGGTTTTTGTTGAGAAACAATTATATAATAAGAAACATAATTCCCCCTCTCATTGTACACTCTGACTTTTTGTAAAATAAAGTACAGAAAAAGTTTACTTAGTGCACTAAGTAAAAAACAAATTATTTTCTAATGTACAATCTAGTGCACTATGTAGGGAACATAAATCTATTATCTTTCTCACTATTTAGTTCACTATGTAGCACACATTAATGTGTTTGTGACACGAACAGTTAGCTTAGTAGCTCAGTAAGCAGCTCCTAAAAGTTCTGTTATCACCCATAATCCTTTGCTTTGTGCGAGAGGTTTTTAGCTTTTTTTTTTTTAGCTCCCTGAAATGAGTTTTTGCAACTTGGGATGTCTGACATATTAACTTCCATCTATCCATCCAGCTTAAATACCATAAACACTACGTACAAAACATGTGGAGCTATTCTTACTACAGTAAAACACACTGAACTGACTTTTAAAGTGAAGTTCAAAATGTTGTACAGAGATCGTTCCCGTCTAGTGGTGCTAGATAAATTACAGCTTGTTGCTTGGGTACAGATTTGTAACATTGTTATTAAATTGTTGTTGTTGTGTTTGTTGTTATTTTTTAACTGTTCATGTTTTAAAGTGTAAAACCATAAGCAGCATCGTCTATAAATAAATGAATCTTGTGCTTCCACTTGAGATTTTTGTTTACGTGAACAATGTTTAAAATTTGACGAGCTTGATTAGTTTGTAATATGTGTTAAGATGATGAATGAACCTAAACACTTGCTTTTAAATTTTAAGTTTTTATTTATTTATTTTAGTTTCAGTACAACGTGACACCGGCAAGATAAAGAAAGCAAAAATGTGTCCCAAGTGTTTTTGTAACGTGTTGTAGACCTGCAATGGCGACTGTTTTTGGTATACAGGAAAGAAAAGGCCAAATGCAGGTGAAAATGTGTTATTTGGCAACCAGCACTGTGTAAATATTGGACAGAACACATGATGGGTTATTTTAACTTGTTGGGTTGTGCAGTTTAACCATTGTGCTGGATTAAATACATTTAAGAAAATACAGCATTAAAGCATAATCTCAATAAAATACGCTACAATTTAACACTATAATACAATACAATACAGTGACAGTAAGTCTGTGTCTGTTTCTGTTACTTATTCTGAATTGTGTTTGTTTGTAAACTGTGGATTAGTTCTTAATCTGGTCGTGATGTTAGTGAATTAAACCTACATCTCTCTGATGATCTGACCGATGAGCTGTCGGTTCTGAACTGCTGCTTAAGCCCGGCTAGCTCAGTCGGTAGAGCATGAGACTCTTAGTCTCAGGGTTGTGGGTTCGAGCCCCACGTTGGGCGAGTATCTTCTTTTAACATCTACTGAAACCAAAAGAACGTTCTTCCACTTTGGACAGCCGGTCTCTGGTGACTTATCAGGTGGATATTTGTGCTTGTAGAATACACATTGTTTTTGTGTCTCATAATCGTTTGATCAACAGGCAGGATGTGCAATAAAAGGCACTCGTCCCTGGGTGGGCTCGAACCACCAACCTTTCGGTTAACAGCCGAACGCGCTAACCGATTGCGCCACAGAGACACGCAGACAGACTTTTCATTGGATGGTACACACAAGTCACATGACTTGCTAAGGTTTACAGCAGAGTAATTAAGTTTGGCAAATTGAAATAATGGCATGTTTCTGACTTGAATGAGAGCGGCATTAAAAAGATCTCACACTTGTCAGAGACAACGTTTGGAGCCCAGATCAATAGGACCTGCTAGTTAGAGAAGGATCACTTGTTTGTTAGTTTAAGTCCAAGAGAGACAGTGGCCCATACGGGGATCGATCCCGCGACTTTGGCGTTATTAGCACCACGCTCTAACCAACTGAGCTTACCGGCCTGTATCCAAGGGCAGGGCATATACCCACATACCCGATTCTACACTGACAGCCCTTCAGTTATGGACCTCACAGAAACGATGGAGAGCTTTACTGTTGGTCTCAAGTTCGTCTCGGCTGTAGGAGAGGAGACTTAATGAATGAATTCAGTTTAAATATTAATTTTAAAAACTTGATGATTTACCAGGTCGTTTGTTACAGTTTCCTTTCCAGTCGCATCTCTACAAAAACCAAAACACTCAATCTGTAAAAGAAAGACACGTGCATGAATGTGATGAGGTTCTAAGGTTTTCTAATGTTGCGCTCACTATTAAAAGTCAAGAAGTTTTAAGTAAAAAAAAAAGATCATTTAGGGGTTTTTCTCTGCTCTTAAACATAGTAGAGGGCCACTTAAGAACACACCAGGGTTAAGTACATTGTCAAAGTGCATCTTTTAAAGGGACTATAACAAAGTACATACACTGTAAAAAAAAAAAAACATTATTTTACAGATTTCCCCAGTACATTTTTACAGTTTTTCCCTGTTTTTATAAAAAACTGAAATTTTTTGTAAAATTACAAAAATAAACTGTATATTGAAAAGTGTCATGTGATTTACCAAAAAAAAATCTGTATAAATGAAATACATAAAAAATCTGTTTTTTAACAGTTTTTAGATGACACTTTTAACAAAACTAACTGTAAAAATAAAGTAATCTTCATTGACAAAAATAGCAGAATCTTCTGTAATTTTCAAAAAGAACAACACCTTTTGTTATGCCGATATATCACTGTCAAATACATAAAAATACTGTTAATAATGCATTTAAAAATTTACAATTGCAAGAAAATATGTGAGCAAAGAAAGAAATATTTTGTAATTTTGCATTTCTTAACCACTACTTTGTATACATAAATTGGAAAAACAAAGGTATTGCCTACCTTATGAGACAGGCAACAATACAATTTAAACAGATTTAAACTTTTACTTTATTTATGCATTTGTATTAATTTAAAGATTGAATTGTTAAATAAGTGCATTTATACAAACTGTGTAACATAGTCAAATTTAAAACGTTATTAACTGTGATTTATTCTCACATTTATAATATTTAAATCAAGCATAATTTACCCATCCCCACATTCCCCAATAAACAGAAAAATGTATTACAGTCCATCTGTGCAACATGTTGGGTGCACATTCCAACCAGAGCACCACAGATATAAAATGATGCTCTAACCTACCAGTTACACACTCAAAAAAAGGGTTTTGAGTGCCTGTTGGTTTTGCATAAAGAATATGTGCTGGTGTGACACAAATCAATTACATTTTAGATTTAAACATGACTGCATTGTGTTTATTTAACTCAAATAAATGAACCATTCATGGACTCAACTTTACTTAGTTGCTTTATTTTCTTGGAACCACTTAATGCAATGAGTTTATCAGGTGAAACCGGATATGACGCACCGGGGATTACGCGATACATCGTGAAGGCACATTGTGTTTCAGTGGCATCTCAGGTAATGTGAAGCTTTACAAAATCTTTTTCCATATGTCTAATTGCATGCTAATCATGATGTTTATCTTATTATATTGTTTAATATAGCTCTTTAGTTGAATAATATTCAAGTTTTATTGTTGTGCATGCTTTATTTGTTTAAAAATGCTAACGCTAATTTGCGCGTGCTAATGCTAACGCTAACGGCGGACCTGCTTATAGTGATTTATTTATTAACATCTTTTCAGGGTTTCTGTGAATCATATTAAATTCTTGAGGCAGATTTTAATAGATTGCCGTTGGCTGACTGTATATTAAGTCCGGCTGCGCTGTGTGTGATAACGTTGCACTGCCGTGGTGCTAGCTAGTGCTAAGCTAGTCAAGTTCAACAGCCAGTATTCTCAACTTGTGGCAGTAAGATTCTTTCCCGAAAGGTAAAAATGGCTTAAATTACTTCATATGGAAATATATTAGAAGAAGGTAGAAAATAAAAAGATGTGTAATATTTGCGGTGCCAGTGCATTAAAAAACATGGACACAACCTAGCTAGCTAAGATGTGAGCAGGCAGCTCGAGCCTGAGAGGAACTTCATGCTTTATGTTTGGCGCTCACGTTCTGCACAAACTAAAACAAAGTGATTCTGTAACGTTAGTATCATTACAAACCTGAGTTTTGTGACTGTTATCCTGGAAAGCACGCACATGTGAACAGTATTGGATAATCAATGAATTTGTAATGTTAAAGTCTTTACTATAGAAATAATATTTTAGTTATTTACAACAAAACAACTGATGTCTTGTATCTTCTGTTTACAGATGGTTGGAAATGTGTATTTGCAGTTGGACTGACCTTTTACTGGTAATTTTTTTTTCTACATTTTATGCTAAATTGAAGAATATTGAGCTACTTTTGACTGAACACTGAGTTACGTCTAGATTAAGTGAAGAAGAAAAAATGTGGAAATTCTTACTATTTATCCTGTTTGGTTCTTTTACTTTTTTTGTTTTATGTATTTTATGTCTATTTTCTTATTTAAGCTGGTAATTTCTTTATAAATATTTGTCTTGCTGATTTTGATCCAATTTCATCTACAATTTAGGATTCCCCCAATCACACAATACCATCAGCACTAGGAGGGTGAAGGTAAGCAGGGCTCTAGAGTGCGACCAATTTGGTCGCACATGCGACCTAATTTCTCAATGGTGCGACTAAAAAAAATCTCAGGTCGCACCGGTGCGACCAGGCTTCCGAGGAAAAAAAAAAAAACAACAGATACACATTAGGCCAATATCATGGTCTAAACCAATCAGAGATAGTGAAGGGCGGGACAATATTGTAGCGGTGATATGTGAGCGACATTCAGCTCAGCCAATCAGAATGCAGCACCAGGTTTATACACGTGCGTTCGGACGTTCTGCCGTAAGTTTAGTTTTGTATATGAGACTCGCCGGATGTCCCCAGAATGAAAGTTCGGGTTCTGGAGCTCGGCGGTGTAAAGTGTTGTAACGCTCACTTAAGTCCTGACTAAACAGTTAAAGTGACTCGACCCTGTCGTGTGCCTTTATTCCCACACCTCCAGCACCGCACAGCAAAAGACCCGCAGCATCCCCACCGGACAGCGGCTAGGTGAGCCGACCCTCTACAGTAGCAAGGGGCTAATGCTAGCGGTAAAGTGTGGCGATAGTGAAAGTAAAAACACGACAATATTTTCGTTAAGTAAAATATAAAAATAACTAAAAGACCAAAATATATTACAATACATGTAGTCAAAATACGCAGTGAGTGCACCGCAAGCGATTTTGGGAATCTGTGTAAAAGATTCAGTAAAGCCGATAATATAATGCACTGCATTTAAGATTACACTCTAACACACACACAAACATATACATATAATTTTAAATATACACACACATATAAATAGATATACACACATACATACACATTTACTCTATTATTTTTATAATTTTTATAAGTGTGCTATAATTAGTCTGTAATACTATAATTAACTGTAAAGAAGACAGTGGCCGGCAATAGTATATTTGTGACTGGTTCTAATACATTTCGAATTGAAAGGCTGAAAAAGCCCAATGCATCTATAAAACACATTACATGCCGCGATAAATGCACTGCCCAAATGTCCCCTCTCCCCACTGCCTTTCATTGTCAGGCAGCAGCAAACAGATCATCAGACGAGGCCATGTTGACCAGATTGTTAGTTATTTCCAAGTCAATATTGCCTGTATGGACAGTGATAAAAAAAAAAAAAAAAAAAGTGAACCTGTAAAACTGCGGTGTTAAATGCGATGCGGTCGAAAATTTGGGTGCACCTAACTTTTGTGCTGGTGCACCTAAGAAAAAAAGTTAGGTGCACCAGTGCAACCAGTGCAAAACGTTAGTCTAGAGCCCTGGTAAGCAAAGTTTCCTCTGAGTTGTTACATCAACCACTCCATCTTTTTGGGTCAATGTACGTCTGAGTTAAAATAAAGGTTGAAGTGAGATGTCAGTTATGTTAACAGTCCACAAATTTCCATTTAGGACTTAAGTTTAAGAAAGTGATTTTCCCTCTCTGTTCCATTGTAGGATGGTGATATGGCTGCAACTGAACTGGTGATTGAGGAGACTGTTCTGGGGATCTATGTGACTAGAGTTGAGGGAGCTGAAGCCATGGACCCCCCTGCCAATACTGAAGTGGTATTAGAAGGTGGTGTGGTTCTAGAAGACCTGGGCAGTGTGTTCCTTGCCTTTGCAGTTCGGCCTGATTTATGCCTTATATATTTATAACCTTATGATTTAGAACTTGAGTTACCCTCCTACATTCAGATACACTTTTGATGTACTCCAAAAACTGTTTCTGGAACTAGATGCTAACAAACTGTCTCATAATGCTATTCAGTGAGATGTGGTCCATACTGAGTATTACACTTGTGACGTACTGTTTATCGAATCCCACTGTGGTTGCACTTTCTGAAAACTTTAATGTTGGCACTGACTTTTGTACATAATTCAGATTTATAAGTGTTTCATGCCCATGTTTTGCAGACATTTCACTTAACTGTGTGCTGCTTTGTTAAACATTTTCCATTGAAATGAATTCTGATTGCACTTATTGTATGCTGTATTGTGTTAGACATCTGATTCTTACACTGATCAGCCATAACATTAAAACCTCCTTGTTTCTACACTTTCTGTTCATTTGTGTGAAAATTATTTGGGTCAAAAATAGCTGAACTGTGGTGGATTTTGATCCATTTTGAAGCTGAAATTAACAAGAGCTATTTATATACTGCATTTTTAAAGTTCTATATATGTTCTATATATGTTCTAAAGTTCTATATAACATGTAACAGCTGCAAAATATCACAGTAAGTATTATGCAGACAAATCTTAACCTACTTAAAATCTTTGTATTTTGTATATTTTTTTAAATGAAGAATAACAATTTAAAAGTACAGTTAAATTATGTTTTAGAGAAAGAAAATGCTTTTATTTTGACAGTTTATTAATGTATTTAGATAATAAAAAAAGACAATTTAACAGATATTTTTTTGCAATACCTCTGACAGTTAATTTAAAATTGGGCTTTTGCTAAGTAAAATTACATGTTTTTTTTTGTTTTATATGCAAATATTTTGTGAAAACAGTAGTAATTATCTGTACTTAAACTTTTCTTTATCATTTATAAAGATAATTATTCTGTTTTTTTAGAGGTGTATGACACTGTTCTAACAATTAATATATGTTGAAAGTAGAAGATTTCATGAAATTATAGGACAATTTCCTGTAAAATTACAGTGATAGATGTTAATTATGGTAAATATAATTATCGTTTTTTTACAGTTTATCTCTGTTTTAAATTTTACAGTTTTTTCCTGTTTTTTTTACAGACATTCTCTGGCGCCCCTGCTGCCAGAAAAATACCGTTTTTTTACGCTTTTTTTTTTTTACAGTGTATAGGTGGCATGAAATGGAGTCCAGTGATTACCAATCCTGGCATTTAAAATCCATATCCCTGTATATTTTGAAGTTCTCACTTTTTATACCAACACTGAACTAACAAATCATCTCATTAGGAGTTATAGCTCAAGCACGAAACACTAACTGTGCGCGTGGATGAGTTAGAATCTTCGTGGCGAATTTAAAAGGTTAGCGCGAGCTAACCAGTTAACGGACACTCAACGGTTTTGTAAGCTATCGCCTGAGACGCTGCTCTTCTACCCGTCAAAACCATCGATTTATTGTAGCATATAGTTGCTTTTTGTATATAATAATTCCACTGACTTTTCTTCAATACATCGTCCCTGAGTATAAGTTACATTCCTGTTTGCATACAAAGTATTTACCCCCATTTACAAAGTAAGTAGCACTAGCTAGCTAACTTGGCTAACATTATGACTTTAGCTTGAAGCTAAAAAAAAAACTAGCTATAGCGTTAGCCGGAAATAATTTTGGTATTTGTTAGTTAGAAGTGTCAATTCTGAATACAATTCTGTTATTAACTTAACACTACTAGCAAAGGTTACATCAGTGGCGTAATTACGGGCTAAACGACTTTTGCTAGCTAGCACTAGTATCCTCACTAATTGGCCTTCTAGCGAGCTAGCTAACCTCGTCTCATTTTAGCTTTAGCTAACGCTAAGAAACATGCCTTTAGAAAAACACGAAATGTTAGTATTACCTCTTTGCAGACTTTTAAGCAGTGAAAATTTCAACATACTACGTGAAGTCCCTCCGTTTCTCATCAGCCGCAGCTAAACCACTCACCGTTAGTTCTTTGGGGTCACGCCTCTCCACGTAAAGCATGTGATACATGCTTCAGCCAGTTAAATAAATAGTAGGCAGGTACCCTACATCTGCAAAGGGCCGGTGTGGCTGCAGGTTTTCATAAAGTAGCCTGGGCACATATACTTGTGTAATCAGTTGGCCTCAGTCTTTAAACAGTTAACCTGATGTGCTCTGGCTTGTCTGGAAAGAAATCCAGCAGTTAACTGGCCAGTTGTGGATAAGTCTGGACAACGCTGAATAAAAATACACAGGTTCTTTCAAACATCAAGAAACTACTGTATACAGTATATTAAAGAAGCATGGTACATTTAGTCGTTCAATGGATAGTTAACATTCTCTCCTATTTATTATTAAATACATGTGTAAAAATGATCAAACCTACATTTAAATATATTTACCTTCACTAAATTTGAGCAGGAACTTTGACCCTGTGGTGTGTTGAAATTTTTGCAGTGTTCCCAGATAGTGATTAAGATCAATCCAGGATTACTTTTTTCCTTATGGAAAACTGTCAAAGGGTTATCTGAGTGATGCCACAGAAGATCCACGTTTGTTACCATAAAATACAAAGTTTGCACAAGGGACGTGGGAGTGTGAAGAACCTTTAAATAAAAAAAAAAATAAAAAAAAAAACCTTTTCCAAATTAAGATTCTTTAAGACTTTTTTACACTCACACATCCCTTCTACAAACACAGTATTTTATGGAACCAAAAGTAGTTCTTCTGTGGCATGACTCAGAGAACCCTTTGACAAAACAATGATTTTTTCAAGGGTTCTTTAGTTAAGGAAGTAGTTCTACTTAGAACTATGACTTCTATATAGAAGACAAAGGTATGTAATGAACAAGCAATAGATCATTTAATAACTTTAATAACATACATTGAATGTGACAATGATTCTGTTTTGTATCTTTTGTCTAACTGTACAGAATGTCTTGCAGAAAACCATCATATTGGACACTTAGGCGAAAAGCAAAAGCATGGGTTGATCGAGACTTAGAGTCATTTCAGGCACAAGGGGGGGGGGGTAGAGCATTGATTCAGAAATGGAAAACAATGCTCTACTTGAAGACGAAGACCACGATGATGATGATTTGGAGTTGATGGATTGCCAATCTGCTGTGTTTAATAATGACCTCAGTTGCATTACTAATGATGGATTTTTTGACTGTGAGGACTTTGATTCTGGATCCGAGTCAGAACTGGAGTTTGATTCTTTGCGTGATGAACTAGCAAAATGGGCAATTCAACACCACATCACGCACAGTGCAATAAATGCACTGCTAGATGTCCTTGGCAAGTATCACTCAATCTTGCCAAAAGATGCCAGGACACTCTTGAGTACAGCAAGATCAAATGATCTTAATTAATTCAGGATAAAGCCGGTGGTCAGTACTACTACTTTGGTGTGCTCCAATCAATTACACACATTTTGCAAAAAAAGGGTTTAGTGACTAATACAAAACACCTGAAACTTCAAGTCAATATTGATGGGCTACCACTTTTCAAAAGCTCACCAACACAGCTGTGGCCCATCCTTGGCAACCTCCGTGAAGCTGGCCCCCCATGTGGTCAAAAATAGAATATAAATATTATTATTCGTTTGTGCTGCGTTTGTGCTGGTTTGTGCCGTAGGAATCATCGTTTGTGTTGGCACCGTTTTAGAGAAATTAAGCATTATATTTTATTACCTGTGATGTCACTCAGCCCCCCATCAGAGCCCAAATTGCACCAAAACCATCTCATTCGTTTGTGCTTCGTTTGTGCTGGTTTGTGCTGCTAAAAGAAACATTTGTGCTGTTTTAATTTTAAAGTTATTACGCTCTAAATATTACACCCGTGACGTCACCAGCCCCCCATTAACGTCCAAATTGCACCAAAACCACCTCATTCGTTTGTGCTTCATTTGTGCTGGTTTGTGCTGCTAAAAGAAACATTTGTGCTGTTTTAATTCTTAAGTTATAGGCTAAATAATATTTTTTATTATATAAATTGAGGACATTTAGCCCATTAAAATGTTCAAATTGCATCAAAACCCTCTCATTTGTTTGACATCATTTTGTTTGACGTCATCTCATCTGGGTGGCGTCAGTGGATGTGGATTCCACTTTGCACAGATATGTCAAAGCACTCAGCCATACTGCGTATCCTCTCCAATATCCTCTTGAAACTGAACACGCAGTTTTAATTGGTTTTCATGTTTTAATTGTTATTCCTGCAATATACACAACTTATGGTGATCAGCAAATGGTTTGCTAGACTGTGGGAAATTTATCAGGTTTTCATGGTTGGGGCAATGGATTCCCATATGTGTATCACTGTAATGACACTGTAAAGAAGTAACCCCAAAGCATCCTCGGCTCATTAACATTGTTTGCAAGAATCTACTGCAGCATCCACTTACAAAACACAAAAATATGTAACCCTCACCATATAACGTCATATTAGTCATTAAGGTTATACTTGTTTATCCATCTCCCTGTGCAACTTGTTGTCAGTTCTGTTAGGTCTTCACACATCTGCATACTTTACACATTTATACTTTCCATCATGCTGCCCTGCATATTTATTGTATTAAGATGCACTGTCTTGTCTAATTACACTGCACTCGTTCATTTTGTTTGTATTTTCCCTTTCACTGTAGCATGCTGCACCAAAACCTTAGCAGAATGTCATTCTGCTTCACTATACACCACATTACCACGTTATTATAAAGACCTACCTTTTAATTACGCTCACTGGCCAGTAAATTGGGCTACAACAACCCAAGGCATGGCATGATAAAACATTATTTTTATGCAAGCTTTATTTAAAAAAAAAACACATATGAGAAACACAGTGCATCTAAGTGCATTGACATCACTGGCCACTGTACTGAGTGCAATGCAAAATTGTGCATTTCCAGTGAGAGTCTACCAGAGGTGAGCACACCAGCAGTGCTAAAATGCAGAATTGATTACATTGATGACAGTCTTCATACTGGAAAGGCAAAGCACATGCTATCTGGAGAGAAAAGACTGCCGGTCTCTGAAAAACTCTGGCAGGGTAAAAAACTGTGGCAAGCCACAGAGGCTTACAAGATAATGCCACTCGGTAACCCAGATCCTACCCACCTACCAAGCCTGAGTACATTAAGAAAAGCCAAACAAGAGAGAGGGGATAGGGAGGTAGGACACAAACACCCCATTCTTTCCCCCTCATCTAATAAAATACAGTGTTCTTCATAGGGGCAGTATTCCTGACATTTTTTTATGCCAACATTGGACCCCCTCTCAACTACTAGTCTACAAAATACT
Organism: Trichomycterus rosablanca; assembly: GCF_030014385.1. Lineage (NCBI taxonomy): Eukaryota > Metazoa > Chordata > Actinopteri > Siluriformes > Trichomycteridae > Trichomycterus > Trichomycterus rosablanca. Next base: position 20,226,750 of record NC_086001.1, on the reverse strand, counting down.
AGTAAAGACTCAAGTGTAAGTTTTGATGCTACAGGTACAGTAGTCAAAAGGCTCACATCCGGACATATATTTCCATATCAAGGAGTTCTGTCCTCACATGGAGATACTGCTATTCACATCCCAGTGGTGCAAATGCTGTCTGAGCGGCATGACATTAACGCCATATCAAACTCTGGGTCTCTGAATGGCTTAGAGAAGGAGCATCTGTACCAAAAGAAGTTGTTTCTGATTTCTCTCTTGCATTACTGGGTGGTCTTGTTAAAGCCTTTACTTCTTACTCTGGTTTGAAGACCTATATAAATAGAATAACACAAACCATGGAATTTAGCTGTGACTAAACTTCTTTAATGTTACATTTTGATTATTTGGTGAGTCTGTAGGAAGAATATACTTGTTGACGGCCCACAAGCATTTAAAACCTTTGAAATAACATTAACATTTGGAATTCACAAATCAATTTAGCTGTGTAACATGTGTATGGATAATGTTATGGATAACATTTTAACATTTAAAATGTTAAAGGCTTTTAAAGGTAATTCGATTATAATAAATTTCACTCTGTGATGCAATTTTAACATTGTTAGGGGCTAAGTGTCCTCACTTAATAAAAAAAAAGAGAGAGAATTTAGCCTATAACTTGCAAATTAAAACAGCACAAATGTTTCTTTTAGCAGCACAAACCAGCACAAACGCAGCACAAACGAATGAGATGGTTTTGGTGCAATTTGGGCTCTGATGGGGGGCTGAGTGACGTCACAGGTAATAAAATATAATGCTTAATTTCTCTAAAACGGTGCCAACACAAACGATGATTCCTACGGCACAAACCAGCACAAACGAATAATAATATTTATATTCCATTTCTGACCACATGGGGGGCCAGCTTCACGGAGGTTTGGATTGCTGCTGTAAATAGAGCCGGCTGGATACCCACCATCAACTCTTATAATAAATGTAATATATATTATTTCATAATAAAATATTGTGAACAAATGTACTCAGTTGAACGCTGTTCTTATGGTGTCTTGTCCCTGACGTTTAGCTTAAGTGTATTAAATACGCAGGCGCTTAATATTTGTATTAATAGAACAGAATAAACATAAACCTAACATAAGCCTTAAAAAGTTTACATTTTCCTTAGAATACGGTGTAAACGCCATAACTTTATAGGACTATATTTTGGGGAAATGTCACTATATAGAATTATATTAACAGCTTAATTAGCTGTAATAATTAGCTTAGCTTAATTATCAAATGACACGCAGACCTGTAAAGAAACATGGTTCTACTTTTGTAATACAAAAAGTAAACATTCTATTTATGAATACATTGTGCTTACTGTAAAATATTTCATGTATTTCCAGTTAGGCTATAAAAAAATCGTTTTAGCATTAGCTAATATGTTCTAATTCAGATGATAAGTAATTCACTGTGGTTTGTCATATTTTTATCATATTATAATAATAATAATAATAATAATACATTTTATTTATATAGCGCTTTTCAAGATACTCAAAGACGCTTTACATAAGACAAATAATCAAAACAAATACGTACATACACCATACAAATCATAGTACAAAATCAAAATAGTACATCAACATCAAGAATAATTAAGATAAAAACAAAGAGAGCAGCATAAGACAGTTCATTAAAAATTAGCTAAATTATGAGAGAGAACAACAAATATAGAACAATTTCTTAAAATTAGACAGAAACAGGACAGATTCACATGCAATCAGGAAACTGAAAACTTTACAAGTTTTAGGATCTAGGACTTCACATTTCTGTCGTGATCTAAGTATAAAAACTATTAAAAAGAATAGCAAAAATAAAAGCATTTATTTCGTGTTGTTACAAGTTAAATGCCATTTTGAAAAGATGAGTTTTGAGAAGTGACTTGAATTTGGACAGGTCAGGACAATCTCGTAGGTGTTTGGGGAGAGCATTCCATAAAGATGGAGCAGCTATGGAAAAGGCCCTGTCACCCCAGGTCCGGTGCTTGGTCCTAGAGGGTATGGACAGTAGGTTAGCCTCAGAAGAGCGAAGGCTACGGGAGGGAATGTGCTGATGGAGCAGGTCGGTGAGGTAGGATGGGGCCTGATCATGGAGAGCTTTGTGAGTGAATAGAAGAATTTTGAATTGAATGCGTTGAGCAACGGGAAGCCAATGAAGTTTTTGGAGAACAGGTGTAATATGATCACGGGAGCGAGTATGAGTAAGGAGGCGAGCAGCTGAATTCTGGATATACTGAAGTTTTTTAGGATTTTGTTAGATGTACCATAAAGGATGCTATTGCAGTAATCAATCCTGGATGTAATAAAAGCATGAATCAAGGTTTCGGCGGCAGAAAAGGAGAGTGATGGACGTAGACGTGCTATGTTTTTTAGATGAAAGAAAGCAGTTTTGGTGATGTGATTTACATGGTGTTCAAAAGAGAGGTTGCTATCAAAAATTACACCAAGATTTCGGATGTTAGAAGACGGAGACAAAGTGTCATTATCAATGGTAATTTGAAATTTTTTTGTGGTTTTTGCCAGGGATGTAGGACCTACGATGATCATATCAGATTTTTCACAGTTTAATTTGAGGAAATTAGCTTTCATCCACAATTTCATTTCAGTGATGCAATTTGTCAGAGTGGAGTGAAGTTCAGTATTAATGGATTTGGAGGAGATGTAAAGCTGAATATCATTAGCATAGCAGTGGAAATGTAAACCATGCCGACGTATGATGTCACCAAGGGGGAGCATATAAAGAATAAACAAAAGGGGACCTAACACTGAGCCTTGGGGAACGCCTTGGGACAGTGGAGCAATGGCAGAACTACAATTGTTGATATTAACAAACTGTTGTCTGTTTACGAGATATGACCTTAACCACAAAAGGGCAGTACCAGTGATGTTGACAGAGGATTCAAGGCGGGACAGAAGAATGGAGTGATTAATGGTGTCAAAAGCTGCAGTAAGATCAAGGAGGACGAGAATATTAATATGTCCAGAGTCTGAGGAAAGAAGAAGGTCATTTGTGACTTTGAGGAGGGCTGACTTAGTGCTGTGCTGGGGGCGGAAACCAGACTGAAATGATTCAAATAGATTATTGGAATTTAGGTGATATTTGAGCTGTGAGGCAACAACATGTTCCAGGATTTTCGACAGAAATGGAAGATTGGAAATGGGCCGAAAGTTACTCATAATGTCAGAGTCAAGTCCAGGTTTTTTAAGTATGGGAGTAACAGCAGCCAATTTGAGTGTTTGAGGGACTGAACCAGAACTAAGAGAGGAATTGATTATCTCTGTGATAAGTGATGAGATAACTGTAAAACAACCCTTAACAAGTTTTGATGGAGCAGGATCCAAAACACAAGTGGAGCTTCGCATCCCTGTTAAGATCTCAGATAGGTCCAAATGAGACACAGGTGAGAACTGAGACAGAGGCTGGGTAATAAATTGAGGTGAGATAGGCGGAGAAACAGAGATGACAGGGGAAACTGTCAGAAAATTGTGGATATTCTCAACTTTTGTTTGAAAAAATGAGAGGTAAGAGTTACACTTGTCAACTGTAAAGGAATTGGTAGTGTTGTCAACTGGTTTGAGAAGCTTATTTATTGTGGAAAAGAGAGTCTTAGGATTTGTTGATCCAGCATGTATGAGTTCGGAATAGTAAGTGGATCGGGCTGCCGTAAGAGCGTCTTTGTAATGTTGAAGATAATAAGAATAAATCTGATAATGTACTGTTAGACCGGTTTTCTTATAAAGTCTTTCAAGCTGGCGTTTACGGGATTTCATTTGGTGAAGCTCAATTGTGTACCATGGTGCAGAATGACTAAATGAAACAAATTTGGTTCTCAAAGGAGCCAGCTCATCAAGACATGAGGCGAGTATGTCATTGTAATAATCCACAAGGTCAGATGAATTACTAGACAGTACAGGACAGACAGACATCTTTTTAACAAGAGAATCTGAGAAAGCAGAGGGAGAGATATATTGAAGATTCCTGAAGGATATTTTATGTTTAGCTCTAGTGATGGGCCTAGTGACCTCAATGTCCATGATGATTGTCAAATGATCAGAGACAGTAAGGTCATGGCTGGACGGCTGATGAACTAGGACACCAGTAGAGCAGACAAGGTCAAGAGTATGACCTTTTTTATGAGTTGGAAAATTTATATGTTGTGTGAAATTAAAACACTGTAACAATTCCAAAAATTCCCTGGCAAATGTACAGTTGTTGTCATCAATATGGATGTTAAAATCACCCATAAGCAGTACAGAGGATGAGAGGGCACTAAGCTGGGTTAAAAAATCTGAAAAATCAGAGAGAAAGGAAGCGTTTGGCTTTGGCGGACGATAAACTACAGCAGTGACCAGAGGAGTAGGCCCTGACAACTTGAAAGCCAGGTGTTCAAAAGAAAGAGCAGCAGGAAAAGACAAAGTGGTTATTTTAATATCATCCCTATAGACTGCAGCAACACCACCACCTCGCCCTTCCATACGAGGTTCATCAATATACGAGTATCCCATTGGCGTGGTCTGATTTAACGTAAAATAATCCAAGGGTTTATGCCAAGTTTCAGTGAGACAGAAAAAGTCTAGTTCACTGTCAGATATAAATTCACTAAGTACAGTACTTTTTGTGTTGAGTGAACGAACATTAAGCAATGCCATTTTCAAGTGGTATTGTTGTGTAGTTGGCTGTGAGGAACGAGGAAGAGAACGGAGATTTGCAAAGTCCACTCCGCGTTTCCTATCCCACTCCGTGGACAGCGTTGTCATGGAGACTACACCGCTACTGGTGTGCAAGGCAGCAGCGCTCTGATGACGTGTTTGCGGAGCGACAGTGCGCACGGCTGACCAGAAGGATGGAATAGCGTTACCGTTTCGAAAATAAACAAGCTTTCTCCGGGAGCCCCTGTGAATATAACGAGGCCGGCGAAAGAGTCCAAGCTGTTTGATGACTGAAATACACGATGGAGTAGTGCAATTGTTGAACTTCCTCAGCTGGTCAACGGAATAGTTCAACATTGTGCCGATCCCAGGAAAACTCATCCACCGTTCACCACCGGCCGCAGACGCGATGTACAATAGAAAGAACAAAAAGTATCAAAAGAACAAATAAAAGTATCAAAAGTAACATAAAAGAAATAGATCCACAAGGTGTGTAAAAAGATGAAAACGAAAAACGATAAAAATACAATAAAATACGGTAAAATACGGTAACGGTAGCGGCAGCCAAATGCGCCAGCGTCCACCATCACCATGATTTGCTCTTATACACGTGTGTTAAGCTGAGCGCTTTGGGGTTAGTCCCCCAACTTTGTTAATGCCTGACCAACCCGTAGATAATTAAGTTTTAGCTATCTCTTTTAAAGGAATAAACTGACAGTGACGTGTAAAATCTTAAACTGTAATAAAGGAAATTTTGTATGTACTTTCAATCTGTGTCTGTGCATTCATTAAGTCAGAGCTCCCCTTTGCTCTAGGTCTAAACCAAGGGGTGGCGTTGTCGGGTTTGTATCGTGATATAGAGGTGCGACCGCCACACAAAGAAACAAGTCGATTAATTAGAATTACTTTTACTACATTAATACCACAATAATATTAAACTCATCACGTAGTAATAAAAACATTAAATTCACTTAACTTCTAAGTGAGAATCTGAATTCAAATAACATCAGAATAAAATACTTATAAATACTGCAGATATTAATAATTAAATAACTATAAATAACTTGATATAAATAAAGATATAAGAGATCTGACTTTCTCAACATCAGTCCTGCACCAAGCAAATCTAATCCAGTTCATGACAGGACTAATAATTAGCTCACAAGTGTAAATCTTTGATGTGCTGGGAGTAAAAAAGGCTTCATAAATCACCACAATTATGAGCATAAAGCTATTTTAAACTGTCTGAATATATTAACCTAATAATATTACATAACATAATAAAATAAAAAGAACAACAAATGCAGCAGCTGAGCGGTGTGTGTGGTTCTCTGTGTGTTTTGTCTCTGTTTCAGGATCTTTTATTTGAAAAGCTGCGTGTAGAACAGAGAAAGTAAAAGACGACACACAGCGGAGTGAAAGGCTGAACGACGAACGACTATAAGAAGCAGCTTGTTTACAGCGTCTCTCACAAACAGCCACACCACCCTGAGAACACCTGATCTCGGAAGCTAAGCAGGGTCAGGCCCATGGCTGGATTACTGACCGGGCCAGTGGGGCCAGCGCCCAGGGGCCCTTGAGGTCAGGGGGCCCTGGGGGGGCCCTGGCCCAAAACATTTTGCGATGCCTATCAACATTTATGATACAATATATTTTTATTTCCGAGGGCCCTCCATTTTAAGGATCCTCTGACTATTAGGGACTTTGACCCCAGGGCCTCTTGGGGGCCCTAGCCATGCTTTTGGGCCCTAGTCATGCTTTTGGGGGCCCTAGCCATGCTTTTGGGCCCTAGCCATGCTTTTGGGCCCCTTATGAAAATGGATGAGGCGTTGTGGCACTGCTCTGACTTCGACTTCTGGCTATTAGGGGTCCTAGGAAAGAGGGGGGCATATTTTTAGAGGGCCCTGGTTATGAGAGCCCCTACCAGGGGGTCCTAGTGAAGAGCAGGGCATACCATTAGAGGGCCCTGCTATGGGGCCCTTGACTTCCATAGAAGTCGTTTACCATGGTTCCTTGACTTTGCCCAGGGGCCCAGACTATCCTTAATCCGTCCTTGGTCAGGCCTGGTTATTACTTGGATGGGAGACCGCCTGGGAATACCAGCTGCTGGAAGCTTTTATCCACACACACCCACCTTCACTCCAAACCTCCTGTTACACACTGACCCAGCGGCTTTTTCTTCATCAAAGCTACACAATGAGACAAAGATCAGCTCATACTTTCATTCTTACTACAGTAAAACACATTCAACTGACTTTTAAAGTGAAGTTCAAAATGTTGTACAGACATCGTCTCCATTTAGTGGTGCTAGAAATAAATTACAGCTTGTTGCTTGGGTACAGATTTGTGACTTTATTATTATTATTTTATTTTTATCATTATTAATTGATGTGTTTGTTGTAATAAAAAAACTCTTCATGTTTTAAAGTTTAAAAGCATAAACAGCACCGTCTATAAAGATAAGATAAGATAAGATGAGATAATCCTTTATTAGTCCCACAGTGGGGAAATTCCCATCGTTGCAGCAGCAAAGGGATAGTACAGCACTCAGTATAAAAAGATAGACAATAAGAGGAACAATGTATAATAATAATAATAATAATAATAAGTCAGGAAAAAAACTCTGAAAAATATTTACAATAATTACAAATAATTGCACCTGGGAGAAATATTGCACATTGTAATAATTTCACATGGGGAAAAAAGTCAAACATTGTTATGAATAATTGTGTGTGTGTGTGATCTGCTTGGGGCAGTGCTGGTTATACAGTCTAACAGCAGCTGGAAGGAAGGACCTGCGGTACCGCTCCTTCCCACATTTGGGGTGAAGCAGCCGGTCACAGAAGGAGCTGCCCAGTGCTGCCAGAGTCTCATGCATGGGGTGGGAGTCGTTGGAGCTTGGCTAGCATCCTCCTGTCTCCCACCACCTGCACTGGGTCTAAGGGGCTCCCCAGGACAGAGCCGGCCCTCTTAATGAGTTTGTCTAGTCTCTTCCTGTCCGCTGTAGAGATGCTGCTGCCCCAGCATACCACTCCATAAAAGATGGCTGATGCCACCACTGTGTCAAAGAAAGTCCTCAGGAGTCCCCCCCGCACTCCAAATGAACCCAGTCGCCTGAGTAGGTACAGTCTGCTCTGACCTTTTTATGACGTGCAGTAGTGTTAACTGACCAGTCCAGTTTGTTATTTAGATGAACACCCAGGTACTTATAAGAGTCCACTCTCTCAATGTCCATTCCCTGGATGTTTACTGATGGTAAAGTGGGTCTGCACCTGCGGAAATCCACCACCAGCTCTTTGGTCTTCCCCACGTTTAACTGGAGGTGGTTCTGCAGACACCAGTCCATGAAGTCCTGGATCAGTTCTCTGTACGTGGATCCTCTTGTGGATCCTCTTGTGCTTATAGACTAGTTGGTTTGTAGTGTTATTTTTAAGCTTCTACTGGTGTGAATGTGTGAGTTGGAAAACAAAACATGACATTAGAGAAACTACTTAGAAGAACGTCTAGGACTGACTGTAGTCCTCTCTAAAGCTACCTGACCAGTGTTGGGGTAGTTACTCAAAAAAGTAATCCATTACTCATTACTTATTGCTTAACTAAAATTGTAATGGGATTACTTTACTCATTACATCCTGGAAAATGTAATCTTGTTCCTCATTACTTTACTTTCACGTTACATTCTAAACCCAAACAAATACTGTATACTGGAATCACATCTACAAACAAATTCCATTTATTTACTTTATTTATTTAGTTTCAGAAAAATCAGAGATGTGCAGAGATGTGCCTGTGTTTGTTTCTGCTTTAAAACATACGCGGCATGAACCAATCAGATTTAACATCATTAAATGAGTTTATTCCTTAATTATTTGTCCTTTTAGTATTTATTTGTCCCCATTAGTAGGATGGCGCCGCAGATGGCTGCCTCGGTGAGAGCTCTCTATGTTTTGTGTTGGTTTTTGTTTGTTAATGTTATTTATTGTGTGTCAAACTTGGTCAGTTGGAGCAAAGAACAGTTACTGACCTTCACAGACAATGTTTCACCAACTTTTATTCCGGAGTTTTCTCAAAATCCTTCAGTGTTTTTGGAAATCCTCACAACTGGCGCGCTGGCTCTACTCAACCTGGCAAGAAAGCGGCGGAGAGGCAGACGAGCCGGAGCGCTCGTAAAGATGAGGCGACGTGGAGTCCGAACACCGTTACCTTCTTTTTTCCTCTCCAATCTGCGATCTCTGCACAACAAACTGGAAGAACTACTCCTGCTCAACCAAACTAACAGGGACTTTTCAAATACATCTGCGCTGTGCTTTACGGAGACTTGGCTTTCGGAGCTGACCCCGGATAGCGCGCTGCATCTCCCCGGCTTTCAGCTGCACCGAGCGGACAGAGACGCGGAGCTTAGCGGCAAAACTAGAGGAGGAGGACTGTGCTTTTACATCAGTGAACGCTGGTGTAAAGATGCAACGGTACTGTTAAAATCATGCACTCCCCATCTAGAATCACTTTTCATTAACTGTAGACCGTACTACTCTCCCAGAGAGTTTTCTTCATTCATTCTGGTCGCTGTTTACATTCCGCCGGATGCGCGGACGAGAGATGCGCAGAAACTGCTGGCCGATCAGATAATGAAAGTAGAACGGGAGAACCCAGACTCACTGCTCATCATCCTGGGAGACTTTAACAGTGCAAATCTTACCAAAGAAATGCCGAAATACAAGCAACATGTTACCTGTGCCACAAGAGAAGGGAAAATTTTGGATCATTGCTACACCTCTGTTAAAAATGCCTATCGCTCCGTCGCGCGTGCGGCTCTCGGACATTCCGACCACAATCTCGTTCACCTCATTCCCACATACAGGCAGAGACTCAAAACTAACAAGCCTGTCATTACAACAGTGAAGAAGTGGACCAGCGAAGACATTGAAATGCTACAGGACTGCTTTGAATCCACAAACTGGTCTGTCTTTGAGGAGGCGACAGACAGCTTGGATGAATATACAGACACTGTAGCATCATACATCAGTTTCTGTGAGGACAGCTGTATTTCTACTACAACACGGGTTAAATACAGCAACAATAAAGCATGGTTCTCGGCTGAACTCAGACAGCTTCGGAGGGAAAAGGAGTCAGCATTCAGAAGTGGAGATAGAGTTCTCTACAAAGAGGCCAAATACAAGCTGGAGAAAGGTATCCCATCAGCAAAAAAGTAATATTCAGAAAAGCTAAAAAGCCAGATTGCTGCCAACTTCAGTCTGGAGAGGCCTCGAAGAGATCACTAACTACAAGGTGCGAAAGACCCCCCTTCTCCTGAATGACCGTCAACTCAGCAACGACCTGAACGAGTTCTACTGCAGATTCTAATACAATAAAGACAATTCTCAGCCTTTCTCAGCTAATTCTTCATCCTCCTCCTCCACCCTGGCTCTCTCACCTCTGTCCCCGGCTCCTTTAACCATCAACGAGCGGGACGTGAACAGACTGTTTAAGAAACAAAAGGTGAGAAAAGCTCCTGGGCCAGACGGAATCTCTCCATCCACCCTTAAGCACTGCAGCAATCAACTGGCACCCACCTTCACTCACATTTTTAACAGATCATTAGAACTTTGCTCTGTTCCTTCATGCTTCAAAACATCGACCATCATACCAGTCCCCAAAAAAAAGAACATTTCTGGACTGAATGATTACAGACCTGTAGCCCTGACATCTGTAGTCATGAAGGTCTTCGAACGCTTGATCCTAGCCTACCTGAAGACCATCACAAATTCTTTACTGGATCCCCTGCAGTTTGCATACAGAGCAAACAGATCTGTCGATGATGCAGTCAACGTGGCCCTGCACTTCATGCTACAGCATCTCGACAGTCCTGGAACCTACGTTCGAGTTCTGTTTGTGGACTTCAGCTCGGCTTTTAACACCATAGTGCCAGAGCTGCTGCAGGTCAAACTGTCCCAGCTGTCAGTGCCGGATGCCATCTGCCGGTGGATCATGGACTTTCTGACAAATAGGACACAGCAGGTACGGCTAGGAAAACACACTTCAGACCAGCGGAACCTAAGTACTGGTGTACCACAAGGCTGTGTGCTTTCACCCCTTCTCTTCAGTCTTTATACCAATGACTGTGTTTCTAAGGAACCAGCTGTAAAGATTCTTAAGTTTGCTGATGACACCACTGTGGTGGGCCTCATAACCGATGGTGACGAGTCTGCCTACAGAAAGGAAGTCGAGCAGTTGGTCTCCTGGTGCAGTGACAACCACCTGCTGATCAACACACAAAAGACTGTAGAGATGGTGGTGGATTTCAGGCGCAACGCACCCTCCTTACACCCCCTCACAATTAATGGCTCTATGGCCTTAGTGGTGGAGTCACTTAAGTTCCTGGGCACCACCTTATCCAGGGACCTAAAGTGGGAAAAGAACACACTCTCCATCGCCAAGAGGGCTCAGCAGAGAATGTTCTTCCTGAGACAGCTGAAGAAATTCAACCTGCCCCAGAGTCTGCTGATCCAGTTCTACACAGCAATAATAGAGTCCATCCTTACATCATCCATCACCATCTGGTTTGGTTCCTCAACATCACATGAACGAGCCAAACTCCAGCATATAATCAGGACAGCGGAGAGGATCATTGGATGTAGTCTGCCAACGCTTCAGGACATTTACAACAGCAGAGTGCTTAAGCGTGCCGGCAAAATTACAGCAGACCCCTCTCATCCTGGACATCACCTTTTTCAAACTCTTCCATCTGGCAGAAGACTCAGGACAATAAAAACAAACACATCAAGACATGCTAACAGCTTTTTCCCCAGAGCTGTAACACTTTTTAACCAAAGTTGTTCTCTTGGGCAAATGTTGGTAAATACTGGTTAACAGTCCGTGTGCTGTCGGGTCTGTTAAATATGTTCTATGTTACATGTCATACATGTGTAATTGTCTGTACCATTATGTGTATTGTTTGTACTACTATGTGGACTGTTGTGTGTATCATTGAGTGTATCACCAAAGCAAATTCCTCGTATGTGTAACATACCTGGCGAAATAAAGTGATTCTGATTCTGATTCTGAAAAGTTGCCGAAAATGTTTATACTCCAGTAAAGTACAAATACTCAAAAAAAAAACTTACTATACACCACTGAGTGTAGAATTATGTTCAAAGATCTAAAGAGGATAGATGAACTGGCCAGTTAGCTCAGTTGTTTAGAGCGTGGTGCTAATAACGCCAAGGTCGTGGGTTCGATCCCTGTACTGGCCACACCCACTTTAATGATTAAGGGTAGCATGGCTGAGAGAGAGTCAGATGAGCATGTGCTGCATATCAGGACTTTCAAATCTGAGTAATTTAATCAATGAAAGTAAGAATATCACCCTGTTTTTCTGCCATCTTTAATTCTGGCTTCATTTCACCTAATGAACGTGGCATGACCTTTATAAATGCTTACAATCAATTTCATCAATGGCAAAATAAATAAATAAATAAAGAGAACTGCTGTGTAATTTAGTGAATTCTTGTACTGCACATGGCAGAAGACTAAAATAAATTGAGACTGTGTAGAATAAAAGTATTAGGAAAGTATGAGGTTAAAAGCATCAGCTTTTATTTATTCTTAAAAGAAAAATATATGAACCTCAGTCATCTTACATGAAGATCTGTTCTGCCCTACCCTTGACCACTGGCTGGTTAGCTCAGTTGGTTAGAGCGTGGTGCTAATAACGCCAAGGTCTCGAGTTTGATCCCTGCACGGCCACTCACACAAACAAGTGAACCTTCTCTAACTAGCAGGTCCTATTGTCCTGGACTTCAAACGTTGTCTTTGACAAGTGTGAGATCTTTTTATTGCCCCTCTCATTCAAGTCAGAAACATGCCATTATTTCAATTTGCCAAACTTAATTACCCTTCTGTAAACCCACGTATACTGTCTAATGAAAAAGCTGTGTGTGTGTCTCTGTGGCGCAATCGGTTAGCGCGTTCGGCTGTTAACCGAACGGTTGGTGGTTTGAGCCCACCCAGGGATGAGTGCCTTTTATTGCCCAATCATGTTGATCAAATGGACATGAGACACAACAACGTGTAGTCCCACAGAATAGTGGAAATAAGTAACTGAAAACATCCAATAAACAACAGTCCTACAAGCACAAATATCCACCTGATAAGTCACCAGAGACAGGCTGTCCAAAGTGGAAGAATGTCCTTTTGGTTTCCGTAGATGTTAAATGAAAATACCCGCCCGACGTGGGACTCGAACCCACGACCCTGAGACTAAGAGTCTCATGCTCTACCGACTGAGCCAGCCAGGCTTAAGCAGCACCTTGATTCACTAACATCATGACCAGATTAAGAACTAATTCACAGTTTACAAATGAAAAAAATTCAGAATAAGCAACAGAAACAGACACAGACTTGCTGTCGCTTTTAAACTACTACACAATTACTGAACCCGCTCCATTATGCTTTAAACCTCAGAATCAGCTTTCCCAAAAGATCATTAAATACAGTTAATGTTATTTGGAGAAACATCGCTCTGTGCTTCATGTCTGTCATCCATCATTTGTAATTCATCATCGTCTTGAATTTTCAGTCTCTCTCGGCTCCTGCTGGATCTGCAGAATCAGCCGCCATCACAATCAGTCCTTTCCTCTCATTTGATGATGTTACAAAGTCTGTATCTCAGCTGAGAGAGAAAGTAGAAGAATTCTGGAAAGAGCAGTGTGAGAAGATACCAGATGGAGGTGAGTTCAAGCCCTCAGTGTTCCATTGTCTCCAAAATGCTTCGGTACTCAAACATCAAACAAAACAATCAAATCCACCAACATGAACATTTTACATCTAACAACAAGGACACACACACACACACACACACACACACACACACACACACACACTCTCTCTCTCTCTCTCTCTCTCTCTTCTAAGTTAATTGGTTTATTTTGTGTTTCCTCTCCAGATGTTTGTTGGTTCACACTGGATCCAAACACAGTAAATAAAAACCTCCGTCTGTCTGAGGAGAACAAAGTGGTGACCTGCAGTAGAACATTACAGTCGTATCCTGATCATCCAGATAGATTTGATTATAACCCTCAGGTTGTGTGTAGAGAGAGTGTGAGTGGACGCTGTTACTGGGAGGTTGAGTTAAGTGGGAATTATGGGGTTTGTATTGCAGTGTCATATAAAAGCATCAGCAGGAAGGGATGTGGTGATGAGTGTTTGTTTGGATGGAATGATCTGTCCTGGAGTTTGTTTTGTTCTTCATCCAGCTTTTCATTCTGGCACAATAACAAAGAGACTAAAATTCCCATAATGCCGAGTTCCTCTAGAATAGGAGTGTATGTAAATTATGAAGCAGGAACTCTGTCCTTCTACAGCGTCTCTGATACAATGAAGCTCCTCCACAGAGTTCAGACCACGTTCACTCAGCTCCTCTACCCGGGGTTTTGGGTTGATTCAGGATAAAAAATTAAACTGTCAGATTTAAATATTGAATGTAAAATTTACATGAAAGTGTAACATTAAACTGTTTGAGTGATTTTAGAATCTGTGAGGCAGTGATACATTTATTAAGATTTTCTTTTTCAATGTATTAACCACCATTTATTCAGTGCTGTGAAAAAGTATTTGCCCCCTTTCCTGATTTCTTCTTTTCTTGAATATTTATCTAAATCTAGTCAGATCTCGGAAGCTAAGCAGGGTCGGGCCTGGTTAGTACTTGGATGGAAGACCGCCTGGGAATACCAGGTGCTGGAAGCTTTTATCCACACACACCCACCTTCACTCCAAACCTCCTGTTACACACTGACCCAGCGGCTTTTTCTTCATCAAAGCTACACAATGAGACAAAGATCAGCTCATACTTTCATTCTTACTACAGTAAAACACTTTCAACTGACTTTTAAAGTGAAGTTCAACATGTTGTACAGACATCGTCTCCATTTAGTGGTGCTAGAAATAAATTACAGCTTGTTGCTTGGGTACAGATTTGTGACATTATTATTTCATTTGTATAATATATAAAAATTAGAAAGTGTTTCTGTCCCAAGTGTTTTTGTAATCCTGCAATGGTGACTATTTTTGGTATACAGGAGAGAAAAGGCTAAATGCAGCTGAAAAAGTGTTATTTGGCAACCCAGCACTGTGTAAATATTGGACAGAACACATGATGGGCTATTTTAACTTGTTGGGTTGTGCAGTTTAACCATTGTGCTGAGTTATTACAACAACCCAACTGTGAGGGAGGTTCTTTTTTTTTTTTTTTTTTTACCATGGGTCAACTATGTAACTTTACTGCAGCTTGTATTTAAATGAAAGGTTTACATTGCTGTCTTCAGGATTTCCACTTTAGTGATATTTAATGTTAATAGCTGTTCTGATCTAAAAGATGCTGCTGCTTTTGACCTTTAAAACTGAGAAGTGATTTGTGAGATAATTAAAATAAGTGAAATGTTTATTTTGTACTTTGGTTTTATATTATTTGTACAAACATTTGTTTTATGCAACTTTAAACCTGTAATAAAAGATGAACATTTTAAATGTGTCTTTATTTGCTTTAACTAAGCTAAAGTTTTTAACAGGGACAAAAATGACAGTTTGTGTAGCAGGGCTGGACACGCCTCACTATTGAAGTGGAAGGTAAACCCACACTCCTGCAAGAATGGAAATAGTAAGTAAGTACAATGTTTTTATAAAGCTATAAAACTACTTCCACTGACCAAAGTACACAGATCTCACACTTGTCAGAGACAACGTTTGAAGCCCAGGTCAACAGGACCTGCTAGTTAGAGAAGGATCACTTGTTTGTTAGATTAAGTCCAAAAGTGGGCGTGGCTCGTACGGGGATCGAACCTGCGACTTTGGCACCACACTCTAACCAACTGGGCTAACTGGCCAGTTCATCTAATCTCTTTATAGATATTTGTACATAATTCTACACTAATCCCATTCAACCAGCTGCATGGCAGCACAAAAACCATTAGAGAGTCTGCACACTTACAGTGAAGTGCGTCTCAATTTGTTCATGCTTTGTGAAAGCCTTTATGCAATGTTGATGTGAGTTATTTCTCCTTCTAAATTATTTAAATTGAATTAAGGTGGTGAAGTTTTTACTCAGCAATAAAAAATTATATTTAACGTAACTGTTCAGTACAATGTTTATTTTAAGTAGTGCCCTAAGTAGGGAGGGGGCGTCATTTGAGACGAGGCCGATAGTCTCTACTCAAAGCGGCAGACTGAACAAACTGGCAAAGGTAGCTAAAGAAAGAAATGCTCTGAACAAACCTTTTTTGCATTGTGGACATGCTGTTTCTCACATGTATTCCTCACACGCCTTTTTATCCCCTCATTTGTGTTTTTTAAAGCTTTCTTCATTTTGCACGTAATGCTAAACTAATGTTTTTATTTTATCGGTGGTTGTAATTAGCATTTATTTTAAGATAAACTATACGGCACTAGGACCCAGCAGCACTGTTATTAACAGAGCGAGTGTTCTTTATATTTCTGAGCGGTACCGCATGTAAATTCTAGATGTCGCTGTTGCACCACTTTCTAAAATACTTGGCACGAACATACCTGTACTGTAAGTCTCATGACTCTCCCAGGTGTAGTGAATCAACGATTTAAACAAAGTGCAACAGTTTAGGGAAGGCCCTTTCCTGTTTTACATGTAGAAAAGTTGATTGAAAGGAACTCATATTCCCACATATACACTCCAGAATCTTAATAGTTGTAGCCAAGTGGAGCTTAATGATCCAGTGACACTGACACACTGATATGCAGCCCCGGTTCTGGCTGTGTTGCTTAGGCGGGCAGTGAGAAAATCCAGGGGGAGCAATGCCCACCCCAGTTGCTTTAGTTTCGCCCTAAGCTGGACTCGAATCTAGGGCAGAAAAATACACGCTCTGCCCACTGCGCTACTCAAACAGCGGAGTAATAAACAGGTTGTTATGCTGATAAACCTGCGCACACGGCGTCACCAAGATTAAAAGTGAACACTACTTAAAATAATAACTAAACACTTTCTAATTCCCACAGTAGCATTTCCTTCTGTTTCATACAACCCCTGGCAAAAATTATGGAGTCACCACTCTTGGAAGATGTTCTGTCAATTGTTTAATTTTGCAGAAAATAAATAAATCACAGACATGCCACAAAACTATCATTTTTATCAAGGCTGCAAAGAAGAACTACTCCAACAAGCTAAGCAGCATGATGTCCACAAATGAGCCATCAACCGCCTGGAGGTGTCTGCAGAACATCACCAGCTACAAAAGGCCACCTTCACAGACAATGGGAGATCGTCAACTGGCCGACGACCTTAACAGATTCTACTGCAGGTTTGAACAGCCCAGCAACGAGCTCCCATCCAACACCACTTCACACCCATCTGACTATCAGCCACCAATCCAGCCTGCCCTGAAGATCTGCGAGGAAGACGTGCTGAGACTTTTTAAAAAACAGAAAGTCAAGAAGGCCCCAGGTCCTGATGGAATCTATCCCTCCTGCCTGAGGACCTGTGCAGACCAGCTTGCACCTGTCTTTACTAAGATCTTCAACAGATCACTGGAGCTGTGTGTGGTTCCATCCTGTTTTAAATGCTCCACAATAATACCCATTCCCAAAAAGGCAACTACCACAGGACTAAATGACTACAGACCTGTTGCCCTGACCTCTGTGGTCATGAAGTCCTTTAAAAGACTGGTTCTCAACCACATTAAGGAAATCACGGACCCCCTGCTAGACCCCCTGCAATTTGCCTATTGGGCCAACCGGTCGGTGGACGATGCAGTGAACATGGGTCTCCACTTCATCCTTCAACACCTTGATCACCCGGGAACTTATGCAAGAATTCTGTTCCTGGACTTCAGCTCAGCCTTCAACACAATTATTCCAGGACAATTACACAGCAAACTGGCTGAACTCAGCGTACCAGCCTCCACCTGCCAGTGGATAACTGACTTTCTTACTGGCAGAAAACAGCAGGTGAGGCTGGGAAAGTGTACTTCAGGGACCAGAACCATCAGCACAGGTGCCCCACAGGGTTGTGTACTCTCCCCACTGCTCTTCTCGCTGTACACAAATGACTGTACCTCCATGGACTCCTCTGTTAAAATCCTGAAGTTTGCAGATGACACTACAGTCATTGGTCTCATCAGTGACAGTAATGAGTCTGCTTATAGACGGGTGGTTGATCAGGTTGTCCTCTGGAGCAGTCAGAACAATCTGGAGCTGAACACAGCAAAAACAGTGGAGATGACCGTGGACTTCAGGAGGAGACCCCCAACCCTGCCAGCACTCACCATCCTAGACAGGACTGTGATGGCTGTGGAGTCCTACAAGTTCCTGGGCACAACGATCTCCAAGGACCTGAAGTGGGACAGCAACATCAACTCCATCATCAAGAGGGCTCAACAGAGGATGTACTTTCTGTACCAGCTGAGGAAGTTCAACCTACCCCAAGAGCTGATGGTGCAGTTCTACACAGCCATCATAGAGTCTATCGTCACCACATCCATCACAGTGTGGGGCAGCGCTATCACAAAACACGACACCAAGAGACTGCAGCGCATCATCAAGTCTGCAGAGAGGACCATCGGTGTAAAGCTGCCCACACTGCTGGACCTGCATGCCTCCAGAACCAGGAAGCGTGCAGAGAAAATCATCACTGACCCGTCTCACCCTGGTCATCACCTGTTTCGGTGCCTTCCATCAGGCCGACGCTTCAGCCACATGAAGACCCGAACGACCAGGCTACAGAGAAGCTTTTATCCAAACTCCATTACGCTCATGAACAATTGAACACTACTGTACTGTTAATACTCGGGACACTTGCACATCAAAAACTACCTTTTT
Organism: Trichomycterus rosablanca; assembly: GCF_030014385.1. Classification (NCBI taxonomy): domain Eukaryota; kingdom Metazoa; phylum Chordata; class Actinopteri; order Siluriformes; family Trichomycteridae; genus Trichomycterus; species Trichomycterus rosablanca. The sequence continues at coordinate 20,208,247 of NC_086001.1, read as the reverse complement.
TCATTTATGTAATGGCATACACAGGATTTTTCACCTTTACTTCCATTTCATATTTATATATTTTTATATTTTCTATAGTTTTTATATTGCACAAAACTGCACCTTTTTAAAATTACAATGTAAATTGCACATGCTAAATGTTTACAATGTTTTCTATGTTTACAGGTATGAATGTGTGTGTTAGAGAGAGAGTGAGCTGTGTGAATAAGATTGTCTGTATTGTATTTTTCGTGCACTGCAAGCATCTGTGTAACCAAAAACAAATTCCTTGTATGTGTGAGCATACTTGGCCAATAAAGCCCGATTCCGATTCCGATTCCGATTTTTCAAAATGTCAACCTTCTGGCATTAAGAAACAATAAAAAAAAAAGAAACAAATATAATAGTTGTGGTCAGTCACAATTGCTTTTTTTTAGATCAAGTAGAGGAAAAAAATATGGAATCACTCAAATCTGAGGAAAAAATTATGGAATCACTCTGTAATTTGCAGTTTAAAAACAAAACATCTGCAGCAGATTAGATTTGCTAATTATTCTTCAGTTTAAAAAGAGTGCTTACACCTCGGAGAGCTGTTGCACAAAGCAGATTGTCATGAATCATGGTTCCAACACAAGATATGTCAGTTGAAACAAATGAGAGGATTATAAAACTCCTTCAAGAAGATAAATCATTGTGGAATGTCGCAAAAGATGTTGGTTGTTCCCAGTAAGCTGTGTTTAAAATCTGGACCAAGTACAAACAAAATGGGAAGGTTGTAAAAGGGAAGCATACTGGTAGACCAAGTAAGACATCAAAGCATCAAGATAGAAAACTTAAAGCAATATGTCTTGAAAACAGAAAATGCACAACAAAACAAATGAGAAACAAGTTGCCGGAAAGTGGAGTCAATGTCTGTGACTGAACTGTAAGAAATCACCTAAAAGAAATGGGATTTACATACAGAAAAGCCAAATAAAAGCCATCATTAACACCTAAAAAGAAAAGAACAAGGTTAAAGTAGGCTAAAGAAAAGCAATCGTGGACTGTGGGTGACTGGATAAAAGTGATCTTCAGTGATGAATCGCGAATCTGCATTGGGCAAGGTGATGATGCTGGAACTTTTGTTTGGTGTCTGTCCAATGAAATTGATGAAGATAACTGCCTAAAGAAAACATGTTAATTTCCACAGTTGTTGATGATATGGGCCTGCATGTCGGGTAAAGGCACAGGGGAGATGGTCTTCAATAAATGCCAAAGTCCACATTGAAATTTTGGACGCTTTTCTTATTCCATCAGTTGAAAGGATGTTTGGTGATGATGACTTCATTTTTCAAGATGATAATGCATCTTGCCATAGGGCAAAGGACGTGAAAACTTTCCTTCAAGAAAACATATAATGTCAATGGCATGGCCTGCAAATAGTCCGGATCTCAATCCATTTGAAAATCTCTGGTGGAAATTGAAGAAAATGGTCAATGACAAGGTTCCAACCTGCAAAGCTGATCTGGCAACAGCAAGAGACAGTTGAAGGCAGATTGATGAAGAATACTGTTTGTCATTAGTTAATTCCATGCCTCAGAGAGTTTAAACCATTATAAAAGCCAGAGGTGGTGCAACAAAGTAATAATGGTGCAGTGTTTTCTAATGATTCCATAATTTTTTCCTCAGATTTGAGTGATTCCATATTTTTTTCCTCTACTTGATCTAAAAAAAAAAGCAATTGTGACTGACCACAACTATTATATTTGTTTCTTTTTTTATTGTTTCTTAATGCCAGAGGGTTGACAGTTTGAGAAATGATAGTTTTGTGGCATGTCTGTGATTTCTTTTTTTTCTACAAAATTAAACATTTGAAAGAACATCTTCCAAGAGTGGTGATTCCATAATTTTTGCCAGGGGTTGTACACATCACCCTGTCTCAGTCTAATCTGCAGCATTTCTCTCTCACTGATAAAAATACGGAACAAAACATGTCCCGTAACAGTTAAATTGCGACTACGACTGCAACGTGGGTTTGATGTCGACTTTTTTATTTTATTTTATTTTATTTTTTAACTCCGTAATGAAAGTTATTTAAAATTTTGCGAATTACAATTCTTTACAATACAAAACATACTTAAATAAAAGTAAAATTACAGGTTATAAAATCTACTTTAAAAAGTACAAGTACACAAAAAACTACTCAATTACAGTAACACGACTAAATGTAATTAGTTATTTTCCACCTCTGTATAAGCCAAACTATGAAAATGTGTGAAAAACAAGTATAAGTAACATCTGTGCCAACATATAAAAAAAATAATACATTTTATTTATGGGCGCCATTCAAAACACTCAAGGACACCTTACAATACAAAACATCAGTACGTAATAATCAAATACGTCTTAAGACATGTTTTGAAACTAGGGAATGAATCAATGGTGCGAATGTCAGGAGAGAGAGAGTTCCAGAGATGTGGGGCAGAGTAGCTAAAAGCTCTAGCTCCCATATGAGGTAGACCAAAAAGGAGAGAGTTACAATAATCAATTCGAGATGTGACCAGGGCATGAACAAGAACATCAGCACTTCTAGGAGAAAAGAATGGACGTAGACGATTTATGTTACGTAAATGGAAATTTGCAGATTGTGTAATATTGTTAATATGTGCATTAAATGAAAGATTGTGAGTGGAAGGAGAGACGACTGAGTTCTTCATCATCACTGAGAATTTGTTAGATTTTGAGAGAGGAGATTTTCTACCTTTAAGAAGAATTTCAGTTTTATCAGCATTTAATGTGAGAAAATTGTAAGAGAACCATGTTCTTAATTCTATTAGACAATCAGAGAGAGATGGAGAAAGAACAGTAGTCGTGAGCACAGTGGACAGGTATAGCTCGGTGTCGTCTGCATAACAATAAAATTTAATGTTGTATTTCCTAAAGATACGTCCAATGGGAAGCAGGTAAATTATAAATAGTAGAGGCCCCAAGAGAGAGCCCTGAGGGACACCACTAGTAACAGGAGTTACTGTGAACATACTGTACACGTCTAGAAATGTATGAAGAAAACCAATCAAGCACAGTATCACTAAGACCAATACATGCTAGCCAATCCAATACATTTTATTTTCAATTCACTTCCACTATTAACTGATAGCATTCACTTACATCAGGCTCTAAACCTCTTGGTTCTACCCACCATTCACTCCACTATAGATAATCCCATTATTTCCCAGTAATAGTTTAACCTAAAGATTTATACTTTTATTATTACTATTTACTTATTAATGTTTACTGTGTAATTAATGACCTATTAATTACACAGTATAATTCATTCATTGCTAAACATTTCTCCCCAACACTGTGAGCATCATTTCTGTAAAAAGTGAATGCGCTGGTGTTTTTTGAGATTACTCTGTATATTAAAATTCTTTCCACACTGTGAGCACTGATATGGTTTCTCTCCAGTGTGAATGCGCTGGTGTATTTTCAGATCACTCTGTCCATTAAAACTCTTTCCACACTGTGAGCACTGATATGGTTTCTCTCCAGTGTGAATGCGCTGGTGTATTTTGAGAGCACTCTGTCCATTAAAACTCTTCCCACACTGTGAGCACTGATATGGTTTTTCTCCAGTGTGAATGCGCTGGTGTTTTTTGAGATTACTCTGCCCATTAAAACTCTTTCCACACTGTGAGCACTGATACGGTTTCTCTCCAGTGTGAATGCGCTGGTGTATTTTGAGATCACTCTGTCCATTAAAACTCTTTCCACACTGTGAGCACTGATATGGTTTTTCTCCAGTGTGAATGCGCTGGTGATTTTTGAGATTACTCTGTCCATTAAAACTCTTTCCACACTGTGAGCACTGATACAGTTTCTCTCCAGTGTGAATGCGCTGGTGTATTTTGAGAGCACTCTGTTGATTAAAACTCTTTCCACAGTGTGAGCACTGATACGGTTTCTCTCCAGTGTGAATGCGCTGGTGTTTTTTGAGATTACTCTGTACATTAAAACTCTTTCCACACTGTGAGCACTGATACGGTTTCTCCCCAGTGTGAATGCGCTGGTGTATTTTGAGATCACTCTGTCCATTAAAACTCTTTCCACACTGTGAGCACTGATACGGTTTCTCTCCAGTGTGAATGTGCTGGTGTATTTTGAGATGGCTCTGTCCATTAAAACTCTTTCCACACTGTGAGCACTGATATGGTTTCTCTCCAGTGTGAATGCGCTGGTGTATTTTGAGAGCACTCTGGTACCTGAAGCTCTTCACACACTGTGAGCAGACGTTTCCTTCTTCCTGTGTGGGACTGAGAGAGGTGTTAATGCTGACAGTACCAGAGGACGTTTGCTGATTACTGGAGCTTCTGGTGGGCGTCAGATCCTCATGTTCAGTCTTAATCTTCACCAGAGTCTCATATTTATCATGGTTGCAGCTCTTGATGTGATTGTGGAGCTGATTTTGAATTGTAGAGGAATGTGGACACGAGGAGCAGCAGAAATCCTTGTTCAGTTCTGAAGCAGAAAATAATCAAATACATTTATAACATTATAAATAATAAATACATTTATAACATTATAAATAATAAATACATTTATAACATTATAAATAATCAAATACATTTATAACATTATAAATAATCACATACATTTATAACATTATGAATAATAAATGCATTAATAACATTATAAATAATAAATACATTTATAACATTATAAATAATCAAATACATTTATAACATTATAAATAATCACATACATTTAAAACATTATAAATAATAAATACATTTATAACATTATAAATAATCACATACATTAATAACATTATAAATAATCAAATACATTTATAACATTATAAATAATCAAATACATTTATAACATAAATAATAAATACATTTATAACATTATAAATAATCACATACATTTATAACATTATAAATAATAAATACATTTATAACATTATAAATAATCAAATACATTTATAACATTATAAAAATTCACATACATTTATAACATTATAAATAATAAATACATTTATAACATTATAAATAATCAAATACATTTATAACATTTTAAATAATAAATACATTTATAACATTATAAATAATCACATACATTTATAACATTATAAATAATAAATACATTTATAACATTATAAATAATCAAATACATTTATAACATTAAAAATAATCAAATACATTTATAACATTATAAATAATGAAATACATTTATAACATTATAAATAATCAAATACATTTATAACATTATAAATAATCAAATACATTTATAACATTATAAATAATCAAATACATTTATAACATTATAAATAATAAATACATTTATAACATTATAAATAATCAAATACATTTATAACATTATAAATAACAAATACATTTATAACATTATAAATAATCAAATACATTTATAACATTATAAATAATCAAATACATTTATAACATAAATAATAAATACATTTATAACATTATAAATAATCACATACATTTATAACATTATAAATAATAAATACATTTATAACATTATAAATAATCAAATACATTTATAACATTATAAATAATAAATACATTTATAACATTATAAATAATAAATACATTTATAACATTATAAATAATCAAATACATTTATAACACTATAAATAATAAATACATTTATAACATTATAAATAATCAAATACATTTATAACATTATAAATAATAAATACATTTATAACATTATAAATAATCAAATACATTTATATCATTATAAATAATCAAATACATTTATAACATTATAAATAATCAGATACATTTATAACATTATAAATAACCAAATACATTTATAACATTATAAATAATCAAATACATTTATAACATTATAAATAATCAAATACATTTATAACATTATAAATAATCACATACATTTATAACATTATAAATAATCAAATACATTTATAACATTATAAATAATCAAATACATTTAAAACACAATAAATAATCAAATACATTTATAACATTATAAATAATACAATACATTTATAACATTATAAATAATACAATACATTTATAACATTATAAATAATCAAATACATTTATAACATTATAAATAATAAAGATTGTTAGTAAATGTTAAACTGAGATCTGATGATAAAGTCCTGTACCATGATGCATCATGAATGATTATTTTCTTTAGGTTGTCCACTATGGGAGGCACTCTAGAACTCTCTGCTCGACTCTTTGCTGGATCTCTTCTCTCTGTGAATTTCTTTATACACAATACTTTAATTTTTCTTCTTGAATTCTATGTGTAATCGATCCCTTCTGTTATGTTTGTTTTGTCATTGTACATCGACCTTGAGTTTGCTGAAAGACGCTATATAAGTTAAACTTATTACTATTATTATTATTGTAGTTTGTGTGGTTCTTAACACCAGATCAGCTGCTGTCTCTATTATCATGGCTGAACAGATTCTCACAAGTTGGGCTCGACGGTTTTCTTTATTTGTATAAATAGAGATTAGAGTCGTTTGTGTGACTGTGAGGGTTTAGTGGTGCTGTTAGTGTTAGTATTAGTGATAGACACAAATAAATTCAATATTAAATGTTATTTTTACTTACTGAGTTCATCTTTATCTTCAGGTTCTTCCTTCTTCACAGGCTTCATCTGGAAACCTCCACACTGTTGGTCCTCTGGGGTGAGGTGTTCCTCAGAGGTGACGTGTTCCACAGGGATTAAAGATCCTTCACATGAAATTCATCAATATGTGAAGAAGAAACTCAACAACTGGAGGAAACTGAAGGTTGTGGGTTTAGTTACCACAAATAAATACTACTTAGATTTAATCCAGACTGGAAGTATCAGCACTTCTACACAGGACAGTACGGTACAGTACAGGTTCTAATCCCACTATCCACATTTTCTTATTATTTCTACTATACTAACCACACTGTACTGTACTAACATGGCAAATTGCTCCACATTTACTTACAGAAGTAACTTCCATCTTCTTCCTCCTCCTTTTTTATTAGTTTCTCTTGGAATCCTTCATTTTGTAGATCTATGGGGGTGACGTCTCCCTCTTCTGCTGACTGCATTATTAAAAGATCTGACAGGCAGACGGACAGATAGACAAATGTACTTTATTCCATATTAAAGAGAAATCCAGGAATACTCTTTCAGACTGTTTTAACTGTTTATTTTTAATGCTGTGAGGCTGTAAACAGGGTGAAAATGTTGAAACTATTGTGGGACTGAGCAGCATCAGACAGAAAAGACTTCTAATAGAACTTTTTGGGTTGGTTTCACAGACAGGGATTAAGCCTAGTCCTAGACTACACAGCATTTTGAATGGAGATTCTCTATTTAAAGCTAAATGTAGTCCTGGACTATAAGCCTTAATCCCTGTCTGGGAAACAACCCTTTGAGTTTGGTGGAAGTGGTTTTGTGGTCCAAAGTGAAATGATGAAGTCTGATGTTCTTTACATCTAGTTTCTCATCCACTCCCAATAACAGTGCTGTACTAATACTTTTAACTTTTACTATAAACCTGTAAAACAACCTGTAAACAAAGCTACAAGAACTCGCTGTTTCTATCAAACATTACAAACTGTAAACAAAGCTGAAAATGTGACGCGTTTATATCAAAATGTTAGATTTAATAATGAATAAACTCTGAATCCGTTACAATCGACTGATTCATCGGTTCAATGAATCGGTTCATCAGTACTGAATCATGTGTGATGCTAACAGTTAGCGGAGCAGCTAATAGTTTGTGTGTTTAAATAAAACTGGAGTTAAAGCTCCTCAAATCCTCACAGTGATGTTTTATTATGAACTCTAGTTTTATTATTAATTAGAATGTGGTTATAATGAAATAAAAGGGTTATAATTAAATACATATTTTACTTACAGATGAGGCTCTACAGTACAAACACAGCAGCTTCTTGTTCTTCTTATGATGTTTAATGGCGGTTGGCAGAACAACTTAAGACGCACCAGCGTCACCAACTGGACTGGAGTTGAACAGCAGCTTAGCAGTAAAACATCTCCATTAGCCCTGTATCTCTCAGCTACAGTGTTGGGGGGAACGCGGTACAGTCACGTGATTACTTTTTATCTGTAACGAAGTAATGTAACGCGTTACAGTTACATATTTGTAATGACATTACAGTTACTGTGATGAGTGATGAGTCGTTCCCGAACGAACCGATTCTATTGAACGACTCTTTGAAATGAACTAAAGGAACCGAGTCGCTCCTCTAGTATAAGGACAAATAATTAAGGAATAAACTTGTTTAATGATGTTAAATCTGATTGGTTCATGGCGTTTGTGTTTTAAAGCAGAAACAAACACAGGCACATCTCTGTACAAGAGAGGATTTTTCTGAAACTAAATAAATAAAGTAAATAAATGGAATTTGGTTGTAGATGTGATTCCAGTATACAGTATTTGCTTGGGTTTAGAATGTAACGTGAAAGTAAAGTAATGAGGAACGAGATTACATTTTCCAGGATGTAATGAGTAAAGTAATCCCATTACAATTTTAGTTAAGTACCCAGCTAGCACAATCATCTGGCCCAGTTCCCACTTTTCTATCGGCACCGTCGGCCGAGTGTCAGAATCGGCCAGAATGAATGTAGCCAGATCCGGCCCAGTTGTTACCACAGCTGGGTTTGGCTGGTGCTCGTAGAAACGCGTGCGCGCCGACGCTGGTTGTCCAGCTGTGGCCCAGCGTCCAGTCTCTGATTCAGCGCCGGCAGACGAGCGTCACCATAGCAACAGTGCGATGCGAGCCGTTGAAAAAGAGGAATCGTTCAAAACAAAACAACAATAATAATAATAACAACAAAACAACAATAATAATAATAACAATAATAATAATAATAACAACAAAACAACAATAATAATGACAATAATAATAATAACAACAAGACAACAACAATAATAATAATAATGATAATTATAATAATAATAATAATAATAATAATAGTAATACAGTATTAAACAACAGACGAACTACCATCTCTGACTACATCCACAAGGTGGACCAATAAAGCAGGTGTGTACAATAATAGTGTGGACAGTAAGTGGACTCATTGTTTAAAAAGTCCAGCAACACTGCTGTTTGTGATCCTTTTAAACCAGCACAATACACACTAACACACCACCACCATGTCCGTGTCACTGCAGTGCTGAGAATGATCCGCCACCCATAATACTTGCTCTGAGGTGGTCCTGTGGAGGTCCTGACCATTGAAGAATAAGGTAAAAGGGGGCTAACAAAGTATGCAGATGAACTGATGGACGACATGGAACTGTAGAGCTACAAAGTGCACCTATATGGTTAGTGGAGCTGATAGAAAAAGAGTATACATACAAGGAGGTGGTTATAATGTTGTGGCTGATTGGTGTATTATTTGGTATTTTATTTAGTTACATTCGTAAAAGACCGTGGCAGTCTTTTTAGTGACTTTTGCAACTGTTCTCTTTGTGTGACTGAATAACGAACAAAAACTTATTTTTATAGAAAGTTATTTTAAAAGTTAATTGTAGATGACAGTTAACTTAACTGAAGTGTCTGTACTTCTTTATATTATTTCTGTTATGAGAAACTTTTTCTTTCTCACTACTTTTTACTAAAATACTTGTTATTATACTTGTTATACTTGAGTTTTCTCTCTGACATTGCAGTAAACATGGACAGCAAGTAGAACTTTGCTCATTCCTTGGCCTGTAAAAGATCAGCACCATGCAACATGTTAATAAACTCAGACATGAATGTGAATTAGACAGACACTGAGCTGAAATAAATGGTAGACTTCCATATGGTAGATGGGGTTATTAGATGTACAACATAAACAGAAAACAGTCCTGTCTCTAAATAGCTAAATTAATAAACAAAAAGTACAGAATCTAAATTGCACAGATTTTCTATTTCAGGTTATTTACTGCAATAAACTAGCAGATTTACTAAAACTTAATAATAGGCTTTCAGTCTGTTAATCTCTATCCGAACTCCTATACTTCTGCAGGTGCTGTGAGACAGAATTCATGCAGCAAAGCAGTCGATGAGGAAATTGAAAAATATATAAAAGATGGCGGCAGAAAAAAAGACTGGAAAAAGCAAGACCAAAAGAAATGTGAAGAACTTTACCTATATACAGGTCCTTCTCAAAAAATTAGCATATTGTGATAAAGTTCATTATTTTCCATAATGTAATGATAAAAATTAAACTTTCATATATTTTAGATTCATTGCACACCAACTGAAATATTTCAGGTCTTTTATTGTTTTAATACTGATGATTTTGGCATACAGCTCATGAAAACCCAAAATTCCTCAAAAAATTAGCATATCATGAAAAGGTTCTCTAAACGAGCTATTAACCTAATCATCTGAATCAACGAATTAACTCTAAACACCTGCAAAAGATTCCTGAGGCTTTTAAAAACTCCCAGCCTGGTTCATTACTCAAAACTGCAATCATGGGTAAGACTGCCGACCTGACTGCTGTCCAGAAGGCCATCATTGACACCCTCAAGCAAGAGGGTAAGACACAGAAAGAAATTTCTGAACGAATAGGCTGTTCCCAGAGTGCTGTATCAAGGCACCTCAGTGGGAAGTCTGTGGGAAGGAAAAAGTGTGGCAGAAAACGCTGCACAACGAGAAGAGGTGACCGGACCCTGAGGAAGATTGTGGAGATGGGCCGATTCCAGACCTTGGGGGACCTGCGGAAGCAGTGGACTGAGTCTGGAGTAGAAACATCCAGAGCCACCGTGCACAGGCGTGTGCAGGAAATGGGCTACAGGTGCCGCATTCCCCAGGTCAAGCCACTTTTGAACCAGAAACAGCAGCACTGGACTGTTGCTCAGTGGTCCAAAGTACTGTTTTCGGATGAAAGCAAATTTTGCATGTCATTCGGAAATCAAGGTGCCAGAGTCTGGAGGAAGACTGGGGAGAAGGAAATGCCAAAATGCCTGAAGTCCAGTGTCAAGTACCCACAGTCAGTGATGGTCTGGGGTGCCATGTCAGCTGCTGGTGTTGGTCCACTGTGTTTTATCAAGGGCAGGGTCAATGCAGCTAGCTATCAGGAGATTTTGGAGCACTTCATGCTTCCATCTGCTGAAAAGCTTTATGGAGATGAAGATTTCATTTTTCAGCACGACCTGGCACCTGCTCACAGTGCCAAAACCACTGGTGAATGGTTTACTGACCATGGTATTACTGTGCTCAATTGGCCTGCCAACTCTCCTGACCTGAACCCCATAGAGAATCTGTGGGATATTGTGAAGAGAAAGTTGAGAGACACAAGACCCAACACTCTGGATGAGCTTAAGGCCGCTATCGAAGCATCCTGGGCCTCCATAACACCTCAGCAGTGCCACAGGCTGATTGCCTCCATGCCACGCCGCATTGAAGCAGTCATTTCTGCAAAAGGATTCCCGACCAAGTATTGAGTGCATAACTGAACATAATTATTTGAAGGTTGACTTTTTTTGTATTAAAAACACTTTTCTTTTATTGGTCGGATGAAATATGCTAATTTTTTGAGATAGGAATTTTGGGTTTTCATGAGCTGTATGCCAAAATCATCAGTATTAAAACAATAAAAGACCTGAAATATTTCAGTTGGTGTGCAATGAATCTAAAATATATGAAAGTTTAATTTGTATCATTACATTATGGAAAATAATGAACTTTATCACAATATGCTAATTTTTTGAGAAGGACCTGTATATAGTAGTACATAGTATGTATAGTACTATTATGTATGTATAGGATAGTATTGATATTTGCTATATTTATATATATATATATATATACTGTATATATATATATATATACAGGGGTTGGACAAAATAACTGAAACACCTGGTTTTAGACCACAATAATTTATTAGTATGGTGTAGGGCCTCCTTTTGCAGCCAATACAGCGTCAATTCGTCTTGGAAATGACATATACAAGTCCTGCACAGTGGTCAGAGGGATTTTAAGCCATTCTTCTTGCAGGATAGTGGCCAGGTCACTACGTAATGCTGGTGGAGGAAAACGTTTCCTGACTCGCTTCTCCAAAACACCCCAAAGTGGCTTAATAATATTTAGATCTGGTGACTGTGCAGGCCATGGGAGATGTTCAACTTCACTTTCATGTTCATCAAACCAATCTTACACCAGTCTTGCTGTGTGTATTGGTGCATTGTCATCCTGATACACGGCACCGCCATTGGATGCACATGGTCCTCCAGAATGGTTCGGTAGTCCTTGGCAGTGACGCGCCCATCTAGCATAAGTATTGGGCCAAGGGAATGCCATGATATGGCAGCCCAAACCATCACTGATCCACCCCCATGCTTCACTCTGGGCATGCAACAGTCTGGGTGGTACGCTTCTTTGGGGCTTCTCCACACCGTAACTCTCCCGGATGTGGGGAAAACAGTAAAGGTGGACTCATCAGAGAACAATACATGTTTCACATTGTCCACAGCCCAAGATTTGCGCTCCTTGCACCATTGAAACCGACGTTTGGCATTGGCACGAGTGACCAAAGGTTTGGCTATAGCAGCCCGGCCGTGTATATCGACCCTGTGGAGCTCCCGACGGACAGTTCTGGTGGAAACAGGAGAGTTGAGGTGCACATTTAATTCTGCCGAGATTTGAGCAGCCGTGGTTTTATGTTTTTTGGATACAATCCGGGTTAGCACCCGAACATCCCTTTCAGACAGCTTCCTCTTGCGTCCACAGTTAATCCTGTTGGATGTGGTTTGTCCTTCTTGGTGGTATGCTGACATTACCCTGGATACCGTGGCTCTTGATACATCACAAAGACTTGCTGTCTTGGTCACAGATGCGCCAGCAAGACGTGCACCAACAATTTGTCCTCTTTTGAACTCTGGTATGTCACCCATAATGTTGTGTGCATTGCAATATTTTGAGCAAAACTGTGCTCTTACCCTGCTAATTGAACCTTCACACTCTGCTCTTACTGGTGCAATGTGCAATTAATGAAGATTGGCCACCAGACTGGTCCAATTTAGCCATGAAACCTCCCACACTAAAATGACAGGTGTTTCAGTTATTTTGTCCAACCCCTGTATATATATACAGTGTATCACAAAAGTGAGTACACCCCTCACATTTCTGCAAATATTTCATTATATCTTTTCATGGGACAACACTATAGACATGAAACTTGGATATAACTTAGAGTAGTCAGTGTACAGCTTGTATAGCGATGTAGATTTACTGTCTTCTGAAAATAACTCAACACACAGCCATTAATGTCTAAATGGCTGGCAACATAAGTGAGTACACCCCACAGTGAACATGTCCAAATTGTGCCCAAATGTGTCGTTGTCCCTCCCTGGTGTCATGTGTCAAGGTCCCAGGTGTAAATGGGGAGCAGGGCTGTTAAATTTGGTGTTTTGGGTACAATTCTCTCATACTGGCCACTGGATATTCAACATGGCACCTCATGGCAAAGAACTCTCTGAGGATGTGAGAAATAGAATTGTTGCTCTCCACAAAGATGGCCTGGGCTATAAGAAGATTGCTAACACCCTGAAACTGAGCTACAGCATGGTGGCCAAGGTCATACAGCGGTTTTCCAGGACAGGTTCCACTCGGAACAGGCTTCGCCAGGGTCGACCAAAGAAGTTGAGTCCACGTGTTCGGCGTCAAATCCAGAGGTTGGCTTTAAAAAATAGACACATGAGTGCTGCCAGCATTGCTGCAGAGGTTGAAGACGTGGGAGGTCAGCCTGTCAGTGCTTAGACCATACGCCGCACACTGCATCAACTCGGTCTGCATGGTCGTCATCCCAGAAGGAAGCTGATGCACAAGAAAACCCGCAAACAGTTTGCTGAAGACAAGCAGTCCAAGAACATGGATTACTGGAATGCCCTGTGGTCTGACGAGACCAAGATAAACTTGTTTGGCTCAGATGGTGTCCAGCATGTGTGGCGGCGCCCTGGTGAGAAGTACCAAGACAACTGTATCTTGCCTACAGTCAAGCATGGTGGTGGTAGCATCATGGTCTTGGGCTGCATGAGTGTTGCTGGCACTGGGGAGCTGCAGTTCATTGAGGGAAACATGAATTCCAACATGTACTGTGACATTCTGAAACAGAGCATGATCCCCTCCCTTTGAAAACTGGGCCTCATGGCAGTTTTCCAACAGGATAACGACCCCAAACACAACCTCCAAGATGACAACTGCCTTGCTGAGGAAGCTGAAGGTAAAGGTGATGGACTAAACCCAATTGAGCACCTGTGGCGCATCCTCAAGTGGAAGGTGGAGGAGTTCAAGGTGTCTAACATCCACCAGCTCCGTGATGTCATCATGGAGGAGTGGAAGAGGATTCCAGTAGCAACCTGTGCAGCTCTGGTGAATTCCATGCCCAGGAGGGTTAAGGCAGTGCTGGATAATAATGGTGGTCACACAAAATATTGACACTTTGGGCACAATTTGGACATGTTCACTGTGGGGTGTACTCACTTATGTTGCCAGCCATTTAGACATTAATGGCTGTGTGTTGAGTTATTTTCAGAAGACAGTAAATCTACATCGCTATACAAGTTGTACACTGACTATTCTAAGTTATATCCAAGTTTCATGTCTATAGTGTTGACCCATTGAAAGATATAATGAAATATTTGCAGAAATGTGAGGGGTGTACTCACTTTTGTGATACACTGTATATATATATATATATATGTATATGTGACATATGTGTGTGATAAATATTTATGGTATGTATTAGTAGATGTAGTAGTAGTAGTTTGTTTAGTAGTATTGTGTATGCGTAGTATAGTATTTATATTTACAATATTGTTCACTTTTATAATTATTATTCTTATATGCAATTACACTGCCTGGCCAAAAAAAAGGTCACCACCTGGATTTAACTAAGCAAATAGGTAAGAGCTTCCCATTGGATAATTACTTCATGGGTGATTATGTTTCAGCTGGCAACAAGTTATTTACCCCATTTCTCATTTGTTAACCATGTGGAAAGACATCCTGTGGTCGTGGAAAAGATGTTAATCTGTTTCAGAAGGGTCAAATTATTGGCATGCATCAAGCAGAGAAAACATCTAAGGAGAAGCTGAAACTACTAAAATCGGGTTAAGGACTGTCCAACGCATTATTAAAAAGTGGAAGGACAGTGGGGAAACATCATCTTCAAGGAAAATCTTGAATGATCGATCACTTAAACATTTGGTGAAATCAAATGGTAGAAAAACTCCAGTAGAACTGTTTTGTAGGGAGATGTTTAATAGTGAAAGTAAGAGCATTTCCACACGCACAATGCAAAGAGAACTCAAGGGATTGGGACTAAACAGCTGTGTAGCCTTAAGAAAACCACTTGTCAGTGAGGCTAACCAGCAAAAATGGCTTCAATTTGCTAGGGAGCATAAAGATTGGACTCTGGAGCAATAGAAGAAGGTCATGTGGTCTGATGAGTCCAGATTTACCCTGTTCCAGAGTGATGGGCGCATCAGGGTAAGAAGAGAGGCGGCTGAAGTGATGCACCCATCATGCCTAGTGCCTACCGTACAAGCATGTGGGGGCAGTGCTATGATCTGGGGTTGCTGCAGTTGGTCAGGTCTAGGTTCAGCAACGTTATGTGCCCAAAGAATGAGGTCAGCTGACTACCTGAATATACTGAACCACCAGGTTATTCCATCAATGGATTTTTTTTTCCCTGATGGCACGGGCATATTCCAAGATGACAATGCCAGGATTCATCGGGGCTCAAACTGTGAAAGAGTGGTTCAGGGAGCATGAGACATCATTTTCACACATGGATTGGCCACCACAGAGTCCAGACCTGAACCCCATTGAGAATCTTTGGGATGTGCTGGAGAAGACTTTGTGCAGTGGTCCAAATCTCCCATCATCAATACAAGATCTTGGGAAAAAATTAATGCAACTCTGGACAGAAATAAATGTTGTGACATTGCAGAAGCTTGTGGAAACGATGGGGTGCCTTGGGGGGCACTCCTGAGGACTTTCTTTGACACAGTGGTGGCATCAGCCATCTTTTATGGAGTGGTATGCTGGGGCAGCAGCATCTCTACAGCGGACAGGAAGAGACTAGACAAACTCATTAAGAGGGCCGGCTCTGTCCTGGGGAGCCCCTTAGACCCAGTGCAGGTGGTGGGAGACAGGAGGATGCTAGCCAAGCTCCAACGACTACCACCCCATGCATGAGACTCTGGCAGCACTGGGCAGCTCCTTCAGTGACCGGTTGCTTCACCCCAAATGTGGGAAGGAGCGGTACCGCAGGTCCTTCCTTCCAGCTGCTGTTAGACTGTATAACCAGCACTGCTCCAAGCAGATCACACACACACACTTTAAATTATTCATAACAATGTTTGACTTTTTTCCCCATGTGAAATTATTACAATGTGCAATATTTCTCCCAGGTGCAATTATTTGTAATTATTGTAAATATTTTTCAGAGTTTTTTTCCTGACTTATTATTACAGTTTTTTTCAACTGCTTACACACTAAATATTTGCTTGTCACACAACTTTCTAAACATGTCCTTCAAACACCATAACCCCACACCAAATCTGCAAAACCACACACTAATTCTCAGTGTCTGACTCAGTTTTCAATTTTTTAAAACACATTTTGCAAAACTCCACACACAATTTTCTACCTAATACACAAAAATCAAACAGGAAGTAACTTGATTTCTTTTTTCAAACACAACCTATCAAAATGCCACACTAAATCACCAGTGCTTCACTCTCACTCCTCACATGTGCAAACACTCATTACTTTACTGAACACCAAAGAATCATTAGCATAGGTCACATATTGACATAGGTCAAGATGTCTGTTTTGAACTATGAATGACAACGCAGAGAGAGCCAGGAGAGTTGGAGGTAGAGGCAGACCACAAGGAGTTCGGGTTTGAGGAGAAGGAGTTGGAAGGAGAGGAAGAGGACAAGAGTGACAGGGAAGAGGACGAGGGCAAAGAAGGGAAGCGATTGAGGAATTTTTCTCCACATGGCGCTGGCGATATGATCGTCGTCCCTGT
This sequence comes from Trichomycterus rosablanca, assembly GCF_030014385.1. NCBI lineage: Eukaryota > Metazoa > Chordata > Actinopteri > Siluriformes > Trichomycteridae > Trichomycterus > Trichomycterus rosablanca. The sequence goes on along the minus strand of NC_086001.1, from coordinate 20,191,240 downwards.
GCCCGCATTCCACTTCTCCAGGCAATAGAGGAAGCATGTGGCGACATTGACGCTGCCTCTATTCAAGGATGGATGCGCCATGCAAGAAGGTTCTTTCCTCTGTGTTTAGCAAGAGAGGACATAGCATGCGACGTGGATGAAGTACTGTGGCCAGACCCAGCCCGGAGGAGAGATGAAGCCTAGACACAGACCCAACCCCTACCCTCCCCCCAACCAACACACACACACACAAACACACACACAATTAATTTTTTGGTAAAAAATTAAATTATTTGTTTGAAATTAGCTTTTTCATAGATGTGTTTGGTTTCTGTCCAACTACATATGGTGGTTGGATTTTTTTTCTTCTTATGTGCTGTACAAATATTGTATTTAGAGCAGCAAATGATTTGGAAAAAATAAATATTTTTGGTTTCAATACTGCTTCTGTGTGTTGTGAGTATATTCCACCTTCTCTCTGCACGTTTGTATGGAAATAAACATAGAATCCCATGAAAGACAGAAGAGCTTTAGGTTTTAAACATGTGTGTACATGATGTATCCAACATGTCATATTATGACAAAAGTGTTTGCAATGTGAGGTCAATGCTTGCTTTTGAGATGTGTTTATGACATTTTGAATGTTGTGTGTCATTTTGCTTGAGATTTGAGGCATTTTGCATTTTGCGTGAGCAATTGTGGGTTTTGTGTGTAGAGTTTTGAAAAATAGACACAGAATTTTGAAAATGTGTGTAATTATTTGTTAAAAACTGTAATATGTTCTGACTCAATAACACATGTGGCAGGAACTTTATCTTTAAGCAGATACACAGCGCGGACTTTAACAGACTCGTTTCTGAAAATTAAATCACTAAAACTGACACTAAATTTGTATTTCGCGCGGTTCACCTGACGCGAAACTCGAGACACTTGGTTGAGATAACGGTCTCAAATCAAGTGCGCATGTGCGCATGCCCAGATGTCCAGACTGACATGATGTCTGCAGAAGAGAGCTTTGTGCAAAATAGGCATAATAAAAGGCGCTATAAAGTCATCTGTCTGATGTAATATTGATGTAATGTAATATTTGTCCTGTCTGCATGAGGTTATTTGTATTTTTGTAATATTATAAATATGTAAATCTGTGCTGTATTCTTTTTTTACTGGAGTATTGTTAATCATCTAATTTTTTTTAGATGTAAACAATGTCTTTTTGACATGTTTTTCATGTCATGTAATTAACTTACTCCCCCACACATTAGAGGTGGGCGATACCGGGAATTTTGGTATCGATCCGATACCAAGTAAATGCAGGGCCAGTATCGCCGATATCGATACCGATACCGATACTTTTTAATATTTAAGCTTCATAGATCCAAAGGATCCAAAAGACCTAGGATACAATTTCGCCAAACATTGTACGTGACAACAAAATACTTTGTTATCACAATCAACATTTTTGTTTAGAAACAATGGAACAGTAACAAAACAAGGTTTGCCTTAACATTAGGAAAATAAATCTTTTTTGAGGTAGAAAAGGAGAAACCACAATACACAAATAAAATAAAAATTCTCCCCTCACTAGACATCTTTTCTAGTTCTTTCTTTCTTTGTTTCTTTTTTCAAATAGAATTGTTCTTAGGAAAAACAATAAAAAATAAGGAATTTTCTTCCTTTCAGTGCAATTCTGTTTTTTCTTAAATAAACAGAGTGTAAAAAAATATCACTCAACACAACTTAAAACAAAATCTCCTGAGGTAGAGGGCTGACAAACCACAATACAACAAAATTAACACACCACAACAAATACTGTAAACAGTTTCAAACTTATTCTGTTTTTTCTGAGGAGAGCGCTGAGTGGGCGGGCCAGGCTGAGCCTACCTGCATGGCTGTTTGGCTGGCGCCGCTGAGCCACGTGACGGTGCAACAACAAAAGACGGGGGGGGGGGGGGGGGGGGGGGGTGCGCCTGTGTGTGACACAGCGCAGCGCTACTCTTACAGACAGACAGAGAGTAGACTTTGATGAATCCGTGTGCGCAGCAGTCAGTGCGTGCGGGAGAGAAAAAAAGCTTGAGTATCGATCTTTTTACACGAGTATTGCTCAATATCAATACCAGCGTTGGTATCGATATTATCGATATTTGAATCGATCCGCCCACCTCTACACACATACACTTACACCCTTCATTCACATACCTCGTGTGATATTGTTAATATGTGCATGAAATGAAAGATTGTGAGTGGAAGGAGAGACGACTGAGTTCATCATCACTGAGAATGTGTTAGATTTAGAGAGAGGAGATTTTCTACCTATAAGAACAATTTCAGTTTTATCAGCATTTAATGTGAGAAAATTGTAAGAGAACCATGTTCTTAATTCTATTAGACAATCAGAGAGAGAGATGGAGGAGGAAGAGTAGCCGTGAGCACAGTGGACAGGTATAGCTCGGTGTCGTCTGCATAACAACAAAATTGAATGTTGTATTTCCTAAAGATACATCCAATGGGAAGCAGGTAAATTATAAATAGTATAGGCCTCAAGACAGAGCCCTGAGGGACACCACTAATAACAAGAGTTACTGTGAATACGTCTACTGTACACGTCTAGAAATGTATGAAGAAAACCAATCAAGCACAGTATCACTAAGACCAATATATGCTAGCCGATCCAATACCTTTTATTTTAAATTCACTTTCACTATTAACTGATAGCATTCACTTACATCAGGCTCTAAACCTCCTGGTTCTACCCACCATTCACTCCACTATAGATAATCACATTATTTCCCAGTAATAGTTTAACCTAAAGATTTATACTTTTATTATTACTATTTACTTATTAATGTTTACTGTGTAATTAATGACCTATTAATTACACAGTATAATTCATTCATTGCTAAACATTTCTCCCCAACACTGTGAGCATCATTTCTGTAAAATGTGAATGCGCTGGTGTTTTTTGAGATTACTCTGTGTAATAAAACTCTTTCCACACTGTGAGCACTGACACGGTTTCTCTCCAGTGTGAATGCGCTGATGTATTTTGAGATGACTCGGTATATTAAAACTCTTTCCACACTGTGAGCACTGATACGGTTTCTCACCCGTGTGAATGTTCTGGTGTCTTTTTAGATCACTCTGTCCATTAAAACTCTTTCCACACTGTGAGCACTGATACGGTTTCTCTCCAGTGTGAATGCGCTTGTGTGTTTTGAGAGCACTCTGTTGATTAAAACTCTTTCCACACTGTGAGCACTGATATGGTTTCTCTCCAGTGTGAATGTGCTGGTGTCTTTTCAGATCACTCTGTCCATTAAAACTCTTTCCACACTGTGAGCACTGATACGGTTTCTCTCCAGTGTGAATGCGCTTGTGTGTATTGAGAGCACTCTTTCGATTAAAACTCTTTCCACACTGTGAGCACTGATATGGTTTTACTCCAGTGTGAATGCGCTGGTGTATTTTGAGATTAGTCTGTCTATTAAAACTCTTTCCACACTGTGAGCACTGATATGGATTCTCTCCAGTGTGAATGTGCTGGTGTCTCTTCAGAGCACTCTGTCCATTAAAACTCTTTCCACACTGTGAGCACTGATACAGTTTTTCTCCAGTGTGAATGCGCTGGTGTCTTTTGAGATGACTCTGTCCATTAAAACTCTTTCCACACTGTGAGCACTGATACGGTTTCTCTCCAGTGTGAATGCGCTGGTGTCTTTTGAGACAACTCTGTCCATTAAAACTCTTTCCACACTGTGAGCACTGATATGGTTTCTCTCCAGTGTGAATGCGCTGGTGTCTTTTGAGATGACTCTGTCTATTAAAATGCTTTCCACACTGTGAGCACTGATACGGTTTCTCTCCAGTGTGAATGTGCTGGTGTGTTTTGAGATGACTCTGTCTATTAAAACTCTTTCCACAATGTGAGCACTGATACGGTTTCTCTCCAGTGTGAATGTGCTGGTGTTTTTTGAGATTACTCTGTATATTAAAACTCTTTCCACACTGTGAACACTGATACGGTTTCTCCCCAGTGTGAATGCGCTGGTGTCTTTTGAGATGACTCTGTCTATTAAAATGCTTTCCACACTGTGAGCACTGATACGGTTTCTCTCCAGTGTGAATGTGCTGGTGTACTTCAAGATTACTCTGTGTATTAAAACTCTTCACACACTGTGCGCACTGATACGGTTTCTCTACTGTGTGAATGCGCTGGTGTCTTTTGAGCACACTCTGGAACTTGAAGCTCTTCCCACACTGTGAGCAGACGTTTCCTTCTTCCTGTGTGGGACTGAGAGAGGTGTTAATGCTGACAGTACCAGAGGACGTTTGCTGATTACTGGAGCTTCTGGTGGGCGTCAGATCCTCATGTTCAGTCTTAATCTTCACCAGAGTCTCATATTTATCATGGTTGCAGCTCTTGATGTGATCGTGGAGCTGATTTTGGGTTGTAGAGGAACGTGGACACGAGGAGCAGCAGAAATCCTTGTTCAGTTCTGAAGCAGAAAATAATCAAATACATTTATAACATTATAAATAATAAAATACATTTATAACATTATAAATAATAAAATACATTTATAACATTATAAATATTAAAATACATTTATAACATTATAAATAATCACATACATTTATAACATTATAAATAATCAAATACATTTATAACATTATAAATAATCACATACATTTATAACATTATAAATAATCAAATACATTTAGAACATTATAAATAATCAAATACATTTATAACATTATAAATAATCACATATATTTATAACATTATAAATAATCAAATACATTTATACCATTATAAATAATAAAAAACATTTATAACATTATAAATAATAAATACATTTATAACATTATAAATAATAAATACATTTATAACATTATAAATAATAAATACATTTATAACATTATAAATAATAAATACATTTATAACATTATAAATAATCAAATACATTTATAAAATTATAAATAATCAAACACATTTATAACATTATGAATAATCAAATACATTTATAACATTATAAATAATCAAATACATTTATAACATTATAAACAAATACATTTATAACATTATAAATAATCAAATACATTTATAACAATATAAATAATAAATACATTTATAATATTATAAATAATCAAATACATTCATAACATTATAAATAATAAATACATTTATAACATTATAAATAATCAAATACATTTAAAACATTATAAATATTAAATACATTTATAACATTATAAATAATCAAATACATTTATAACAATATAAATAATAAATACATTTATAACATTATAAACAAATACATTTATAACATTATAAATAATCAAATACATTTATAACAATATAAATAATAAATACATTTATAACATTATAAATAATCAAATACATTCATAACATTATAAATAATAAATACATTTATAACATTATAAATAATCAAATACATTCATAACATTATAAATAATAAATACATTTATAACATTATAAATAATCAAATACATTCATAACATTATAAATAATAAATACATTTATAACATTATAAATAATCAAATACATTCATAACATTATAAATAATAAATACATTTATAACATTATAAATAATCAAATACATTTATAACATTATAAATAATCAAATACATTTATAACAATATAAATAATAAATACATTTATAACAATATAAATAATAAATACATTTATAACATTATAAATAATCAAATACATTTATAACATTATAAATAATCAAATACATTTATAACATTATAAATAATCAAATACATTTATAACATTATAAATAATCAAATACATTCATAACATTATAAATAATCAAATACATTTATAACATTATAAATAATCAAATACATTTATAACATTATAAATAATCAAATACATTCATAACATTATAAATAATAAATACATTTATAACATTATAAATAATCAAATACATTTATAACATTATAAATAATCAAATACATTTATAACATTATAAATAATCAAATACATTCATAACATTATAAATAATAAATACATTTATAACATTATAAATAATAAATACATTTATAACATTATAAATAATCAAATACATTTATAACATTATAAATAATCAAATACATTTATAACATTATAAATAATCAAATACATTCATAACATTATAAATAATCAAATACATTTATAACATTATAAATAATCAAATACATTTATAACATTATAAATAATCAAACACATTCATAACATTATAAATAATCAAATACATTTATAACATTATAAATAATCAAATACATTCATAACATTATAAATAATAAATACATTTATAACATTATAAATAATCAAATACATTTATAACATTATAAATAATCAAATACATTTATAACATTATAAATAATCAAATACATTCATAACATTATAAATAATAAATACATTTATAACATTATAAATAATCAAACACATTTATAACATTATAAATAATCAAACACATTTATAACATTATAAATAATCAAATACATTCATAACATTATAAATAATAAATACATTTATAACATTATAAATAATCATATACATTTATAACATTATAAATAATCAAATACATTTATAACATTATAAATAATCAAATACATTTATAACATTATAAATAATCAAATACATTTATAACATTATAAATAATCAAATACATTTATAACATTATAAATAATCAAATACATTTATAACATTATAAATAATCAAATACATTTATAACATTATAAATAATCAAATACATTTATAACATTATAAATAATCAAATACATTCATAACATTATAAATAATCAAATACATTTATAACATTATAAATAATCATATACATTTATAACATTATAAATAATAAATACATTTATAACATTATAAATAATCAAATACATTTATAACATTATAAATAATCAAACACATTTATAACATTATAAATAATCAAATACATTCATAACATTATAAATAATCAAACACATTTATAACATTATAAATAATCAAACACATTTATAACATTATAAATAATCAAATACATTCATAACATTATAAATAATAAATACATTTATAACATTATAAATAATCATATACATTTATAACATTATAAATAATAAATACATTTATAACATTATAAATAATCAAATACATTTATAACATTATAAATAATCAAATACATTCATAACATTATAAATAATAAATACATTTATAACATTATAAATAATCAAATACATTTATAACATTATAAATAATCAAACACATTTATAACATTATAAATAATCAAATACATTCATAACATTATAAATAATAAATACATTTATAACATTATAAATAATCATATACATTTATAACATTATAAATAATCAAATACATTTATAACATTATAAATAATCAAATACATTTATAACATTATAAATAATCAAATACATTTATAACATTATAAATAATCAAATACATTTATAACATTATAAATAATCAAATACATTCATAACATTATAAATAATCAAATACATTTATAACATTATAAATAATCAAATACATTTATAACATTATAAATAATCAAATACATTCATAACATTATAAATAATAAATACATTTATAACATTATAAATAATCAAATACATTTATAACATTATAAATAATCAAATACATTTATAACATTATAAATAATCAAATACATTCATAACATTATAAATAATAAATACATTTATAACATTATAAATAATAAATACATTTATAACATTATAAATAATCAAATACATTTATAACATTATAAATAATCAAATACATTCATAACATTATAAATAATAAATACATTTATAACATTATAAATAATCAAATACATTTATAACATTATAAATAATCAAATACATTTATAACATTATAAATAATCAAATACATTCATAACATTATAAATAATAAATACATTTATAACATTATAAATAATCAAACACATTTATAACATTATAAATAATCAAACACATTTATAACATTATAAATAATCAAATACATTCATAACATTATAAATAATAAATACATTTATAACATTATAAATAATCATATACATTTATAACATTATAAATAATCAAATACATTTATAACATTATAAATAATCAAATACATTTATAACATTATAAATAATCAAATACATTTATAACATTATAAATAATCAAATACATTTATAACATTATAAATAATCAAATACATTTATAACATTATAAATAATCAAATACATTTATAACATTATAAATAATCAAATACATTTATAACATTATAAATAATCAAATACATTCATAACATTATAAATAATCAAATACATTTATAACATTATAAATAATCATATACATTTATAACATTATAAATAATAAATACATTTATAACATTATAAATAATCAAATACATTTATAACATTATAAATAATCAAACACATTTATAACATTATAAATAATCAAATACATTCATAACATTATAAATAATCAAACACATTTATAACATTATAAATAATCAAACACATTTATAACATTATAAATAATCAAATACATTCATAACATTATAAATAATAAATACATTTATAACATTATAAATAATCATATACATTTATAACATTATAAATAATAAATACATTTATAACATTATAAATAATCAAATACATTTATAACATTATAAATAATCAAATACATTCATAACATTATAAATAATAAATACATTTATAACATTATAAATAATCAAATACATTTATAACATTATAAATAATCAAACACATTTATAACATTATAAATAATCAAATACATTCATAACATTATAAATAATAAATACATTTATAACATTATAAATAATCATATACATTTATAACATTATAAATAATCAAATACATTTATAACATTATAAATAATCAAATACATTTATAACATTATAAATAATCAAATACATTTATAACATTATAAATAATCAAATACATTTATAACATTATAAATAATCAAATACATTCATAACATTATAAATAATCAAATACATTTATAACATTATAAATAATCAAATACATTTATAACATTATAAATAATCAAATACATTCATAACATTATAAATAATAAATACATTTATAACATTATAAATAATCAAATACATTTATAACATTATAAATAATCAAATACATTTATAACATTATAAATAATCAAATACATTCATAACATTATAAATAATAAATACATTTATAACATTATAAATAATAAATACATTTATAACATTATAAATAATCAAATACATTTATAACATTATAAATAATCAAATACATTTATAACATTATAAATAATCAAATACATTCATAACATTATAAATAATCAAATACATTTATAACATTATAAATAATCAAATACATTTATAACATTATAAATAATCAAACACATTCATAACATTATAAATAATCAAATACATTTATAACATTATAAATAATCAAATACATTCATAACATTATAAATAATCAAATACATTTATAACATTATAAATAATCAAATACATTTATAACATTATAAATAATCAAATACATTTATAACATTATAAATAATCAAATACATTCATAACATTATAAATAATAAATACATTTATAACATTATAAATAATCAAACACATTTATAACATTATAAATAATCAAACACATTTATAACATTATAAATAATCAAATACATTCATAACATTATAAATAATAAATACATTTATAACATTATAAATAATCATATACATTTATAACATTATAAATAATCAAATACATTTATAACATTATAAATAATCAAATACATTTATAACATTATAAATAATCAAATACATTTATAACATTATAAATAATCAAATACATTTATAACATTATAAATAATCAAATACATTTATAACATTATAAATAATCAAATACATTTATAACATTATAAATAATCAAATACATTTATAACATTATAAATAATCAAATACATTCATAACATTATAAATAATCAAATACATTTATAACATTATAAATAATCATATACATTTATAACATTATAAATAATAAATACATTTATAACATTATAAATAATCAAATACATTTATAACATTATAAATAATCAAACACATTTATAACATTATAAATAATCAAATACATTCATAACATTATAAATAATAAATACATTTATAACATTATAAATAATAAATACATTTATAACATTATAAATAATCAAATACATTTATAACATTATAAATAATCAAATACATTTATAACATTATAAATAATCAAATACATTTATAACATTATAAATAATCAAATACATTTATAACATTATAAATAATCAAATACATTTATAACATTATAAATAATCAAATACATTTATAACATTATAAATAATCAAATACATTTATAACATTATAAATAATCAAATACATTCATAACATTATAAATAATCAAATACATTTATAACATTATAAATAATCATATACATTTATAACATTATAAATAATAAATACATTTATAACATTATAAATAATCAAATACATTTATAACATTATAAATAATCAAATACATTCATAACATTATAAATAATAAATACATTTATAACATTATAAATAATCAAATACATTTATAACATTATAAATAATCAAACACATTTATAACATTATAAATAATCAAATACATTCATAACATTATAAATAATAAATACATTTATAACATTATAAATAATCATATACATTTATAACATTATAAATAATCAAATACATTTATAACATTATAAATAATCAAATACATTTATAACATTATAAATAATCAAATACATTTATAACATTATAAATAATCAAATACATTTATAACATTATAAATAATCAAATACATTTATAACATTATAAATAATCAAATACATTTATAACATTATAAATAATCAAATACATTTATAACATTATAAATAATCAAATACATTCATAACATTATAAATAATCAAATACATTTATAACATTATAAATAATCATATACATTTATAACATTATAAATAATAAATACATTTATAACATTATAAATAATACTGTTAGTAATTGTTAAACTGAGATCTGATGCTAAAGTCCTGTAACGTGATTCATCCTGCATTCATCATTTCCTGCTCACACTGATCTGCATGAGCACAATACAAGCTTTCACTGTATGATGCTTCATCCCAGTTTCCTCTGATTCTATTCAATCCAAATCTTATTTTACTCAAGATAAAAAATATCTTACTGAGTTCATCTTTATCTTCAGGTTCTTCCTTCTTCACAGGCTTCATCTGGAAACCTCCACACTGTTGGTCCTCTGGGGTGAGGTGTTCCTCAGAGGTGACGTGTTCCACAGGGATTAAAGATCCTTCACATGAAATTCATCAATATGTGAAGAAGAAACTCAACAACTGGAGGAAACTGAAGGTTGTGGGTTTAGTTACCACAAATAAATACTACTTAGATTGGAAGTATAATACTACTGGAAGTATCAGCACTTCTCCACAGGACAGTACGGTACAGTACAGGTTCTAATCCCACTATCCACATTTTCTTATTATTTCTACTATACTAACCACACTGTACTGTACTAACATGGCAAATTGCTCCACATTTACTTACAGAAGTAACTTCCATCTTCTTCCTCCTCCTTTTTTATTAGTTTCTCTTGGAATCCTTCATTTTGTAGATCTATGGGGGTGACGTGTCCCTCTTCTGCTGACTGCATTATTAAAAGATCTGACAGACAGACGGACAGATAGACAAATGTACTTTATTCCCTATTAAAGAGAAATCCAGGAAAATTCTTTCAGACTGTTTTAACTGTTTATTTTTAATGCTGTGAGGCTGTAAACAGAGTGAAAATGTTGAAACTATTGTGGGACTGAGCAGCATCAGGCAGAAAAGACTTCTAATAGAACTTTTTGGGTTGGTTTCACAGACAGGGATTAAGTCTAGTCCTAGACTACACAGCATTTTGAATGGAGATTCTCTATTTAAAGCTAAATTGTAGTCCTGGACTATAAGCCTTAATCCCTGTCTGGGAAACAACCCTTTGAGTTTGGTGGAAGTGGTTTTGTGGCCCAAAGTGAAATGATGAAGTCTGATGTTCTTTACATCTAGTTTCTCATCCACTCCCAATAACAGTGCTGTACTAATACTTTTAACTTTTACTATAAACCTGTAAAACAACCTGTAAACAAAGCTACAAGAACTCGCTGTTTGTTTAAACATTAACAACTGTAAACAAAGCTGAAAATGTGACGCGTTTATATCAAAATGTTAGATTTAATAATGAATAAACTCAGTTACAATCCACTGATTCATCAGTTCAATGAATCGGTTCATCAGTACTGAATCATGTGTGGTGCTAACAGTTAGCGGAGCAGCTAATAGTTTGTTTGTTTAAATAAAACTGGAGTTAAAGCTCCTCAAATCCTCACAGTGATGTTTTATTATAAACTCTAGTTTTATTATTAATTAGAATGTGGTTATAATGAAATAAAAGGGTTATAATTAAATACATATTTTACTTACAGATGAGGCTCTACAGTACAAACACAGCAGCTTCTTCTTCTTCTTATGATGTTTAATGGCGGTTGGCAGAACAACTTAAGACGCACCAGCGTCACCAACTGGACTGGAGTTGAACAGCAGCTTAGCAGTAAAACATCTCCATTAGCCCTGTATCTCTCAGCTACAGTGTTGGGGGGAACGCGGTACAGTCACGTGATTACTTTTTATCTGTAACGAAGTCATGTAACGCGTTACAGTTAAATATTTGTAATGACATTACAGTTACTGTGATGAGGGATGGGTCGTTCGCGAACGAACCGAATCTATTGAACTTAAGGAACCGACTCGTTCCTCTAGTATAAGGATAAATAATTAAGGAATAAACTTGTTTAATGATGTTAAATCTGATTGGTTCATGGCGTGTATGTTTTAAATCAGAAACAAACACAGGCACATCTCTGCACAAGAGAGGATTTTTCTGAAACTAAATAAATAAAGTAAATAAATGGAATTTGTTTGTAGATGTGATTCCAGTATACAGTATTTGTTTGGGGTTTAGAATGTAACGTGAAAGTAAAGTAATGAGGAACGAGATTACATTTTCCAGGATGTAATGAGTAAAGTAATCCCATTACAATTTTAGTTAAGTAATGAGTAATGAGTAATGGATTACTTTTTTGAGTACCTACCCCAACACTGCTCAGGTAGCTTTAGAGAGGACTACAGTCAGTCCTAGACGTTCTTCCAAGCAGTTTCTCTAATGTCATGTTTTGTTTTCCAACTCACACATTCACACCAGTAGAAGCTTAAAAATAACACTACAAACCAACTAGTCTATAAGCACAAGAGGATTCATCTTTATAGACGGTGCTGTTTATGGTTTTACACTTAAAAAAATGGGAGGTTTTTTTTATTACAACAAACACAACGGCAATAATTAATAATTATAAAAATAAAATAATAATAATAATAATAATAATAATAGTAAAAGTATTAACTTTAAAAGTCAGTTGAATGTGTTTTACTGTAGTAAGAATGAAAGTATGAGCTGATCTTTGTCTCATTGTGTAGCTTTGATGAAGAAAAAGCCGCTGGGTCAGTGTGTAACAGGAGGTTTGGAGTGAAGGTGGGTGTGTGTGGATAAAAGCTTCCAGCACCTTGTATTCCCAGGCGGTCTCCCATCCAAATACTAACCAGGCCCGACCCTGCTTAGCTTCCGAGATCAGGTGTTCTCAGGGAGGTGTGTATGGTTCATAACTACAGGAATACAGACTGTACTTGTACTCGGTCTGTTTACCTCCGGCAACAACTGGAACCAACGTCAAACAATTCAACTCTACCCAGGGTTGCCAAGTCCATCACAAATATCCAGCTCAAAGTCTGTCTAAACCCGCCCTTCACATGCTAAAACTAGCAGACCATAGAGCGCAAATCCTCATTAAAAACATGTTGTACAGTTTTCAATGAAAGCTTTTAGACAGCCGTGACAAATTTTGAAAGTAGCCCAAATTTTAACCATGACTTAATTTTCAAACAAGCCCAATTTGGCGAGTAAATCACGAGTTGCCAGGTTCAGCCAAATTATCCAGCCTAATGTCTGGTCTAAAATCAACCCTGAAGCTGAAACTAGCCCAGAATCCAGGGTGTCACAGATATTGGTGAAATGGCAAATGATCGATCAGTACTACTAGTGAATCTTTTATTATTAATAATAATATAGTTTCATTTTACATTCCATTGATACTTTATTGTGATGTATTTTGTTTACATTGGTATTACAGCTAGTAATATTTTACCATTAAACTATTAGTAATTGTATTTATTTTTTATAATCGTTTTAGATCTCAAAAGAACATTGGATTCAATATTTATTCATCAATAAAGAAACACTTGTCTCCTGACTCCTCAGTTGTCTTGGTCAATTGGTCACCTCCATGATAAGAAAACACCTGAACTACCACAATAGTATTTATGTATTTTTAAATGTAATTTTAAAACATGTCTGTTCAGTCTGTATTAGGATTTATATGAACTGAGTTTTATGCACTAGAAGATGGTGGGATAATTAAACGTAAATATGAGTATTTCTTTTAACAAAAGAGTTTAGCTACCACTAATTTGGTCTATAGATAAACACAAAGAACAAAGACTCATGATGATAGAACAATGCAACACTGTTCAGTCCACAGCCCTCCATTCACACCTTCTCATGTACATTCTGGTTAAGGACGGTTCATTATTTGCTAAGTGGAAATCATCTAAAGACTAGAATTTTGGAGTGTAGACTTAGAAGTGTTAAAGTAAGAGGCTATTCATTTATGAAAACGTAACAATTATAATATGAAGAATTTATGCAAACACCATAAAGACCAGGATAAAATTCTTCCACTTGAAAGTAAAAGTTGTTCTGTGTTTATTAAAGTAGATTAAACTTGAATAATGAATAAAAACAGATTCAGATCTGAGGTTGGTACATTACACCACATTACATTTGATGATTAATGATAATATTTATACCATCATGTACATTTGATAATTGAAGTGGAACAGTTCTAGTGGATATTAGTAGAAAAAAAAAGTACACAGAGCTTTTTCTGTACATGCAGTAGTGGAGTATCATTTTATTTTCTCCTCTGAATGCGCTGGTGTTTTTCAAGATGACTTCAGTCACAAAAACGTAACTTCTGTGTGACCGTACTGGTGTCTATTAAAAATGCTGCTTCCAGTAAAACTTAATCTGCACTATAAGCAGCAATATGGGTCATCCTCTTATGTGAATGCGCTGGTGTGGTGTACTTAAAGGATATTCCTTTCACTAAAGTTCTTTTCAGACAGTGAACGGTGATATGACCTCTCTCCTGTGTGAATGCGCTGGTGTTGTTGGAAAACATAATGTGCAATAAAATACTTCCTACAAACAGTGATGTAGTTTTTCTATGTGAATACACTGATGCTGTTTGAGATTCTTTTCATGAGCAAAAATCTTTCCACATTCTGAGCAGTGATACGGTTTCTCTCCTGTGTGAATACGCTGGTGTACTTTAAGGGTATTACTTTGAGTAAAACTCTTTCCACACTCAGTGCAGTGATACGGTTTTGCTCCTGTGTGAATATGCTGGTGTTTTCGGAGGTTAACCTGTTGAGCAAAACTCTTTCCACACTCTGAGCAGTGATACGGTTTCACTCCTGTGTGAATGCGCTGGGGTACTTTAAGGTCACTACTTTGAATAAAACTCTTTCCACACTCTGAGC
Source organism: Trichomycterus rosablanca (assembly GCF_030014385.1). Taxonomy (NCBI): domain Eukaryota; kingdom Metazoa; phylum Chordata; class Actinopteri; order Siluriformes; family Trichomycteridae; genus Trichomycterus; species Trichomycterus rosablanca. The sequence goes on along the minus strand of NC_086001.1, from coordinate 20,175,513 downwards.
AGTAATATGGTTTCTCTCCTGTGTAAATACGCTGGTGTACTTTAAGAGCATAACTGTAAGCAAAACTCTTTCCACACTAAGCAGTGATACGGTTTCTCTCCTGTGTGAATACGCTGGTGTTGTTGGAGGTTAACCTGTTGAGCAAAACTCTTTCTACACTCTGAGCAGTAATATGGTTTCTGTCCTGTGTGAACACGCTGGTGTTGTTTGAGATTACTCTGCACAGTAAAATTCTTTCCACACTCTAAGCAGTGATATGGCTTCTCTCCTGTGTGAATACGCTGGTGTTGTTTGAGATGACTCTGCTTAATAAAACTCTTCCCACACTCTGAGCAGTGATATGGCTTCTCTCCTGTGTGAATACGCTGGTGTTGTTTGAGATGACTCTGCTTAATAAAACTCTTCCCTCACTCTGAGCAGTGATACGGCTTCTCTCCTGTATGAATGCGCTGGTGTCGTTGGAGATTACTCTGCGTAGTAAAACTCTTCCCTCACTCTGAGCAGTGATGAAAGTTCTTCATGTTTATGCTTTGATAAGACTGTAGAAACTGTTTCCTTGGAAAGCAACAGAAACAAAGTAAGAAGTCAATTCATTAGCAATACTATTAGCATTAGCCATTATAATTTTTACTACAATAATACAAATAAGTAATAAAAACATTAAATTCACTTCACGTCTAAGTGAGAATCTGAATTCAAAGAACATCAGGATAAAATACTTATAAATACTGCAGATATTAATAATTAAATAACTATAAATAACTTGATAGAAATAAAAATATAAGAGATCTGACTTTCTCAACATCAGTCCTGCACCAAGCAAATCTAATCCAGTTCATGACAGGACTAATAATTAGCTCACAAGTGTAAATCTTTGCTGTGCTGGGAGTAAAAAAGGCTTCATAAATCACCACAATTATGAGCATAAAGCTATTTTAAACTGTCTGAATATATTAACCTGATAATATTAAATAACATAATAAAATAAAAAGAACAACAAATGCAACATAAATGTAAAAGAAACAAACAAGAAAACCCTTTACCTTCCTGTTAGAATCCTGGCAGCCACTTAAACAAAGCTGGTGTCTCCAGCAGGTCGTTTCTAATGAAGAACGTGCAGAAGATCCTTCTTACCAAGTGACTCAGCTACAAGTCTAGAGTTTAGTCCTTAAATAGAGCTGAGGACAAAGACCCAAGACCAGTTCAAAACTCTGCATTGGTCAATCATCAGACAACTATTCACACCTTCTTGTGTGAAGTACTAGCTCATTATCTATGGAACATGTGCAAATGAAGTAGATGGAGCCACAAAGCATGATGGGTGAAGTCAAACTACACCTATTTATCATAGCAGAGAAGTTATTTACATTTAATCCTAAACACAAACAAGGAATTGAAAGGCTATTCTGTAAAGTGAAATGACATGAACTTAGATAAAGCTTTTATGATAAGAATCTAAGTCATGTAAAATGCTGTATGTATATTTGTGTGAATTAGTTTCTACTGTATATGAGGAACAATAAGAAAACTAGAAGAGGAAACACCCACCTATAGATTTATCTGTATTTATGGTGTAGAAATATTTACTGTGCACTTGTGTGTCTGTGAACTGTTTGATTTACTACTGTGGTCAAGCCTCCACTTCAAAATGCTCAGTCAAATCAGCCCCCACATTGTTTGTGAAGATGTTCGTATACTAAACATTACGGTAAAAGCGTCTGGCGGAACTATTTAGGATAGAATTTCAGGCTTTAAAATAAAAGGTTTGGTAATAACTGGACATTATGATTTTACTTTCAATTTAAAGTCAAATAAAACATAATCTAAGCTCATTTCTGTTTTAATTTAGATTGTTATTAAATGAAATAATCTTGATTACATTAATTGTTATTGTTACTAAAAGGAATCTACTTGTTTCCATAGAACAATTTCACTTCATAATGATAGTACACGACCTGTAGGTTACAAATACATTCTAGAAATGTGACAATATAAAAGGCGTTTATTATAAAGTTTAAGGGTACCAAAAAAAATAGGGTTTAAATCAGGGGTGGGCAATTAAATTTTCCAAGGGGCCACATAAGAAACTGGGACTGTTGTGGAGGGCCGGACCAATAAGGTGAACTTAATTCTAATATCTTTATACAAAGCAATTTACAATACAGTTACAGTATACAGTCTGAGCAATTGAGAGTTATGGGTCTTGCTCAAGGGTCCAACAGCAGCAACCTGGCTGTGGTGGGGCTTGAACCAGCAACCTTCTAATTACTAGTCCAGTACCTTAACCACTAGGCTACGACTGCTCACTCTTTATGAAAAGCAGTAGATTGTACATTTCTAATAAGCTGTTAATGTTTAGATGTTACAATCAGAAAATTTGAAGTAGGCAGAGTAAAAATGTTCTTATATTTCTGTTTTGTATCGTAACAGCGATTTAGAGCCTAAATTCTGATCCTTAACCAGCATTACACCTGACTTCAGTTAATAAATACTTCAGAGGTTCATGTCTTGTTAAAAACTCCTTCTGTTCAGATTACGGTGAAGCTGGAAACACTCACACACACGTAAATCAAAACTTACAGTAATTTAAAGATATAGCGCTCCCATCAAAATCAATCCTGTTGTAATGCATGTTTGATGTACGTTTATTTACATCTAATTTGTAATTGCCACGAACCTCATGCGGGCCGGTTGGGGATGTCTTGCGGGCCGGATGTAAAATGACGATTATAAAATGACTAATAGTTTAATGATACAATATTAGTAGCTGTAATACCAATGTAAACAAAATACATCACAAAAAAGTATCAATCAGAATGTAAAATGAAACTATATTATTATTAATAATAAAAGATTCACTAGTAGTACTGATCGATCATTTGCCATTTCACCAATATCTGTGACACCCTGGATTCTGGGCTAGTTTCAGCTTCAGGGTTGATTTTAGACCAGACATTAGGCTGAACCTGGCAACTCTCGCCATTTTCCCGCCAAATTGGGCTATATTCAAAATGTGACACAGCTGGATTTGCTCTCACATACCTATGAACAAGGTCTGCTAGTTTTAGCATGTGAAGGACAGGTTTAGACAGACTTTAAGCTGGATAAATTGTGCTGGACTTGGCAACCCTGGGTAGAGTTAAATTGTTTGGCGTTGGTTCCAGTTGCTGCTGGAGGTAAACAGACCGAGTACAAGTACAGTCTGTGTTCCTGTAGTTATGAACTGCTCTCATTCTCAGCAGTTTGAACAGGATTTGAACGGAAGGTAAAGCTCTTATTTTCAGGTTTTGTTTCCTTCCCTTTATTAATCTTTATGTTTCCTCAGTGAGCTCGTATCACTGCTCCGAATGTAGAAAGTGCTTCAGTAAATCCAACAGTTCACATATTTCTACACCATAAATACAGATAAATCTATAGGTGGGTGTTTCCTCTTCTAGTTTTCTTATTGTTCCTCATATACAGTAGAAACTAATTCACACAAATATACATACAGCATTTTACATGACTTAGATTCTTATCATAAAAGCTTTATCTAAGTTCATGTCATTTCACTTTACAGAATAGCCTTTCAATTCCTTGTTTGTGTTTAGGATTAAATGTAAATAACTTCTCTGCTGAGATAAATAGGTGTAGTTTGACTTCACCCATCATGCTTTGTGGCTCCATCTACTTCATTTGCACACGTTCCATAGATAATGAGCTAGTACTTCACACAAGAAAGTGTGAATGGTTGGCTGATGATTGACCAATGCAGAGTTTTGAACTGGTCTTGGGTCTTTGTCCTCAGCTCTATTTAAGGACTAAACTCTAGACCTGTAGCTGAGTCACTTGGTAAGAAGGATCTTCTGCACGTTCTTCATTAGAAACGACCTGCTGGAGACACCAGCTTTGTTAAAGTGACTTCCAGGATTCTAACAGGAAGGTAAAGGGTTTTCTTGTTTGTTTCTTTTACATTTATGTTGCATTTGTTGTTTTTATTTTATGATGTTATTTAATATTATCAGGTTAATATATTCAGACTGTTTAAAATAGCTTTATGCTCATAATTGTGGTGATTTATGAAGCCTTTTTTACTCCCAGCACACCAAAGATTTACACTTGTGAGCTAATTATTAGTCCTGTCATGAACTGGATTAGATTTGCTTGGTGCAGGACTGATGTTGAGAAAGTCAGATCTCTTATATCTTTATTTATATCAAGTTATTTATAGTTATTTAATTATTAATATCTGCAGTATTTATAAGTATTTTATCCTGATGTTCTTTGAATTCAGATTCTCACTTAGACGTGAAGTGAATTTAATGTTTTTATTACTAGGTGATGAGTTTAATATTGTGGTATTAATGTAGTAAAAGTAATTCTAATTAATCGACTTGTTTCTTCGTTTCTGTTGCTTTCCAAGGAAACAGTTTCTACAGTCTTATCAAAGCATAAACATGAAGAACTTTCATCACTGCGCATTCATATAGGAGAGAAGCAATATCACTGCTCAGAGTGTGGGAAGAGTTTTACTACACAGAGTAATCTCAAACAACACCAGCGCATTCATACAGGAGAGAAGCCATATCACTGTTCAGAGTGTGGGAAGAGTTTTATTAAGCAGAGTAATCTCCAACAACACCAGCGTATTCACACAGGAGAGAAACCGTTTCACTGCACAGAGTGTGGGAGGAGTTTTGCTCAACAGAGTCAACTTCAAAAACACCAGCGTGTTCATACAGGAGAGAAACCGTATAACTGCACTGAGTGTGGAAAGAGTTTTATTCAAAGTAGTGACCTTAAAGTACACCAGCGTATTCACACAGGAGAGAAACCGTATTACTGCTCAGTGTGTGGAAAGATTTTTGCTCATGAAAATAATTGCAAACGGCATCAGCGTATTCACATAGAGAAACTACATCACTGTTAAAAGTGTGGGAAGTGTTTTATTGCACATTATGTTCTCCAACAACACCAGCTCATTCACACAGGAGAGAAGTAATATCACCGTTCACTGTCTGAAAAGAACTTTAGTGAAAGGAATATTATTTAAGTACACCACACCAGCGCATTCACATAAGAGGATGACCCATACTGCTGCTTATAGTGCAGATGAAGTTTTACTGGAAGCAGCATTTTAAATAGTTTTTGTGACTGGAGTCGTCTTGAAAAACACCAGCGCATTCAGTGGAGAAAATAAAATGATATTCCACTACTGCATGTACAGAAAAAGCTATGTGTACTTTCTTTTTCTACCAATATACACTAGAACTGTTCTACTTCAATTATCAAATGTACATGATGGTATGAATATGATCATTAATCATCAAAAGTAATGTGGTGTAATGTACCAACCTCAGATCTGAATCAGTTTTTATTCATTATTCAAGTTTAATCTACTTTAATAAACACAGAACAACTTTTACTTTCAAGTGGAAGAATTTTATCCTGGTCTTTATGGTGTTTGCAAAGTTTTCATAAATGAATAGTCTCTTACTTTAACACTTCTAGGTCTACACTCCAAAATTCTAGTCTTTAGATGCTGTCTACTTAAATAATGAACCGTCCTCCACCAGAATGTACATGAGAAGGTGTGAATGGAGGGCTGTGGACTGAACAGTGTTGCATTGTTCTATCATCATGAGTCTTTGTTCTTTGTGTTTATCTATAGACCAAATTAGTGGTAGCTGAACTCCTTTGTTAAAAGAAATATTTATATTTACGTTTAATTATCCCACCATCTTCTAGTGCATAAAACCCAGTTCATATAAATCCTAGTGAAGGTGTTTTTGTACTAAATGCAGGTGAAAGAGGATCAGCAGCAGCTGAGCGGTGTGTGTGGTTCTCTGTGTGTTTTGTCTCTGTTTCAGGATCTTTTATTTGAAAAGCTGCGTGTAGAACAGAGAAAGTAAAAGACGACACACAGTGGAGTGAAAGGCTGAACGACAGACGTCTATAAGAAGCAGCTTGTTTACAGCATCTCTCGCTTATGGCCACACAACCCTGAGAACACCTGATCTCGGAAGCTAATCGGGGTCGAGCCTGGTTAGTACTTGGATAGGAGACCGGCTGGGAATACCAGGTGCTGGAAGCTTTTATCCACACACACCCACCTTCACTCCAAACCTCCTGTTACACACTGACCCAGCGGCTTTTTCTTCATCAAAGCTACACAATGAGACAAAGATCAGCTCATACTTTCATTCTTACTACAGTAAAACACATTCAACTGACTTTTAAAGTGAAGTTCAGAATGTTGTACAGACATCGTCTTCATCTAGTGGTGCTAGAAATAAATTAAAATAAGTGAAATGTTTATTTTGTACTTTGGTTTTATATTATTTGTACAAACATTTGTTTTATGCAACTTTAAACTGTAATAAAAGAAAAAGTGGGTGTGGCCCGTACAGGAATCGAACCTGTGACCTTGGCGTTATTAGCAGCACGCTCTAACCAACTGAGCTAACCGGCCTACGTACAAAGGCAGAACCTATACCCCCATACCCGATTCTACACTGACAGCCCTTCAGTTATTTATTCTGGGTGGTACGTTGGCTAAGTGGGTAGCACTGTCGCATCACAGCAAGAAGGTCCTGGGTTTGATCCCCTGGTGGGGCGGTCCGGGTCCTTTCTGTGTGGAGTTTGCATGTTCTCCCCGTGTCTGCTTGGGTTTACTCCGGGTGCTCCGGTGTCCTCCCACAGTCCAAAGACATGCAAGTGAGGTGAATTGGAGACACTAAATCGTTCAAGATTGTGTTTGATGTAACCTTGTGAACTGATGAACCCTGTGTGAAGATAAACTACCGTTCCTGTCATGAATGTAACCAAAAGTGTAAAACATGACGGTAAAATTCTAATAAACAAATAAACAAACAGTTATTTATTCTTAAAAGAAAAATACATAAAAGTATTCTACACGGTCTACATTTCTTTTAGTCTTCTGCCATGTGCAGTGCAAGAATTCACTAAATTACACAGCAGTTCTCTTTTTATTTATTTATTTATTTTTGCCATTGACAAAATTGATTGTAACCATTTATAAAGGTCATGCCACGTTCATTAGGTGAAATAAAGCCAGAATTAATGATTGCAGAAGAACAGTGGTATAGCCTGAGGTGAACCTTAGCAAGTCATGTGACCCATGTGTACCATCCAATGAAACATCTGTGATTAAGAACTAATTCACAGTTTACAAACAAACACAATTCAGAATTCGTAACAGAAACAGACACAGACTTACTGTCGCTTTATTGTATTATAGTGTTAAATTGTAGCGTATTTTATTGAGATGATGCTTTAATGCTGTATTTTCTTACATTTATTTAATCCAGCACAATGGTTAAACTGCACAACCCAACAAGTTAAAATAACCCATCATGTGTTCTGTCCAATATTTACACAGTGCTGGTTGCCAAATAACACATTTTCACCTGCATTCTGCGTTTTCTTTCCTGTATACCAAAAACAGTCGCCATTGCAGATCTACCACATGTTACAAAAACACTTGACACACTTAATTTTTTCTTTCTTTATCTTGCCGGTGTCACATTGTATTGAAACTAAAATAAATAAATAAAAACTTAAAATTTAAAAGCAAGTGTTTAGGTTCATTCATCATCTTAACACATATAACAAACTAATCAAGCTCGTCAAATTTCAGACATTGTTCACGTAAACAAAAATCTCAAGTGGAAGCACAATTTATTTATTTATAGACGGTGCTGTTTATGGTTTTACACTTAAAAACATGAACAGTTAAAAAATAACAACAAACACAACAACAGCAATTTAATAATAATGTCACAAATCTGTACCCAAGCAACAAGCTGTAATTTATCTAGCACCACTAGATGGGAACGATCTCTGTACAACATGTTTTGTACGTAGTGTTTATGGTATTTAATTAAGCTGGATGGATAGATGGAAGTTAACATGTAATCTAAGGTGACTCTTAAGTTTATTCGCTGCTGTTGGCTTATAAAGTTGTACTGAACAAACTGGCTCGTATTTTGGCATTGATATACCTTCCTGAATGGTGATCTGCTTGGTCGACACAACTAGCACAAGTAATCGTGGTCTACACCCCACAAGCGCTCTGTTGTACTTGCACATGCGCTGAACGCTACAATCCTGATACTGCTAATGTTTCTAAACCTTTAGGTAGATGGCGCTGTAAACAATGATTTGCCTTTTGGTGTTACAATTCAGCATAGAACAGTCACATGTGGAACACTATTCTCTACTCAGCATTGATAACAGTGTTTTTACCTAAATAAAACCTGGTTCCACCGAGATTTGAACTTGGATCGCTGGATTCAAAGTCTAGAGTGCTAACCATTACACCATGGAACCACACAGTGAGGGCTTACTTAAGCCCAAAAGTTATTAATTAGTCATTTAAGAGCAAGTTGGCTGTTAGATGGCGCTGTAAACAATGATTTGCGATTATATTTTGGGATGGAGCAGTCACATGTGGAACACTATAACACTACTAGTGCTATTATGATATTCAGGCTGGATGAATGGATGGAAATTAACATGTCATTTAAGGTGACTCTAAACTCTCTGTTGTACTGCACATGCACTGAATGCTACCATCCTGAAACTGCTAATGTTTCTCAATCTTGGACCTCACACCGGGCCCCAAATAAAAGCAGTAAGGTCCCACCGAGATTTGAACTCAGATTGCTGGATTCAGAGTCCAGAGTGCTAACCATTACACCATGGAAACTCGACACCACAAACACTAAACGTAATGATTCAGCATTTGCTGAGTAAATAAAGCAAAAAATACACACAAATGCACTTTACTTTTACATCTCAAGTTATTTATATTTAAACTTACGTGATTGATATAATTAATTGAAATCAGTTGAAAAAACTGAGGTAATTTAGAAGTTTTAAACACTAAATAAAAGTACTTTTAGTTAAACATTGCCACCCAAGTATCAAAATCACAACAAAACGTTCCACTGTTGGAAAATGGCATTAAGTTCAGGACGCAGTTGGCATGTAGATTTCGCTGTAAACAATGACTTGCCATTTTGTGTCTAATTTGGCATAGAGCAGTCATATGTGAAACACTATTGTCTTCTCAGCATTGATAACAGTGTTTTTACCTAAATAAAGCCAGGTTCCACTGAGATTTGAACTCAGATTGCTGGATTCAGAGTCCAGAGTGCTAACAATTACACCATGGAACCACAAAAGACATGTTTTTAATGAAGAATTGAGCACAAAGGTTAATAATTACACCATTACCCAGGAAAAAATTTACTGCGAAATTTCATAGTAAAACTGTGAAATATTTTACAGTTCTACTATGAACTTTTGATGGTAATTTGGCCACTTCATGGTTCTACTGTGAACTTTCATAGTAATCTAGTTGACAGTTCTACTATGAACTTTTACAGTAAAACCATGAATTATTTCACAGTTTTACTATAAACAATTTCATAGTAAAACTGAAATATTTTACAGTTCTACTATGAATTGATGGTAATTTGGCCACTTCATGGTTCTACTGTGAAATTTCATAGTAATCTAGTTGACAGTTCTACTATGAACTTTTACAGTAAAACCATGAATTATTTCACAGTTTTACTATAAACAATTTCATAGTAAAACTGAAATATTTTCAGTTCTACTATGAATTGATGGTAATTTGGCCACTTCATGGTTCTACTGTGAAATTTCAAAGTAATCTAATTGACAGTTCCACTACGAACTTTCAGTTTGACCATGAATTATTTCACAGTTCTACTATAAACAATTTCATAGTAAAACTGTAAACCTGATTAATTATTTTACTGTGATGTTTAACAGTTCCACTGTAAACTTGGTAAACAGTTTTACTCTGAACTTCACAGTTTACTTTGACTGTAATTACTGTACTTTGACATTATACAATACAATACAATACAATGTATAAATCTCACAACTCCATTTATTAAGCAACGGTATAATTTCAAACATGCACAAAAACAACTGGTAAGGATTCCTTCTAAATGGTAAACTGATAACACATTACTTGGCATTCTATATTGTAATGTTAAATGTACTATAATAATAGTAATATAGAAAATAATAGTAATAGATTGTATTTGTTATATAATAAAATAATTATATTACACTTAATAATTTATTTTACGATGGTAATTATACAATAATATATTTTTATTATACAGTAATATATACAATTATATAACTGAATAATGTATTGTGGTATAAATTTATATATAAACTCTATACATATATAATGAAAAAATCTAATTTATAACCATTCACTATGCATTTAATTATGGCAGTATTGGGTGCTTGGATGTGTCCTATGTCTTTGTGTGTGTGTGGGGGTGTGAATTGTGACATGAATTACACCTCTTGTTTTCCTAGCTTGTCCACATTGTTGAATTTGCTGGTGAAGTACACTTTCTGGACCTCCTTCATGGGGAAAATATGTTCGACCACCTTTAAAAATGCAAAAATAAATAAATAAATAAAATAAATAATCAAACATTTGCCGCCATCACCTCTAAGCTACAGGGACCCTAAAATATTTGATCAGCAATGCATTACATCTGATGTATCATAAAGCATATACTTGGTGAGCGTATCAATATATAAATGCAAACATATGTTTATACATGTTCAAAAGATTGATCTTAAGCAGAAATTAAAGTGACAGACAAAGTACCGTGTATTTTATTTTTAAAATATAATCTGTTGTTTGAGTGCTCAATATATGACGAGATATAAGAACTTTGTGATCTTACCATTAATTCTTATGGTGCAAAAAATATTTATTGCTGAAAAACATGACTTACCTTCATCTGCACTAATGCACTGACGCAGACAGATCTTTTTTTAATTTCATTATTTTAGTAGCTCAGACTGCCTTAAGATGGATCGGCATGGCCCGTCTGATTCGCTAGTAGACTGAAAAAGAATCAAATAATTTATATCAGCAGCTATGCGATCAGTACACAGTTTAGCATTTACCCCGTAGTAACACACCCAACAGAAGTTGAAAACAGTCAGGGCTTTAAGCATACATAGATGGGCAGGCGGGCACAAAGGTGGATGAATGGATGGATGAAAAGACATTGTCAGCACCAAAACTGTAAAGAAGTGAGTTGTTTTACATATTTAAAACACAATCTATTCTTCAAAAATCAACTAGCACTTACTTCAAGTTTTCGAGATCCAGGCCTTGTTGCAATTTTCTCTTTTACAGCATAGTCCTAGAATAAAATCATTTAGAATATGTATTTATCTGGGGCTACAAAAACAGTAACATTCTGTGGATGTGGTTGTAAAGCAATGTACTGAATATCAAACTTGCTGCTACTATCATGAACAAGAATATGGAAAACATGTCCTTATGTGCTGATGTAAATGTAGGCAGATACTGTTATCTACAATACCCGGGTCTTCTCTGTTGGACACTGAGACTCTCTCAACCTCAGCAGCCCTCCTTGACATGTGACCATTTTCCTGAAATAAAAATACTGTTTTTAATTTCATATTTAAAATCTGTAGTTAACAGAATGCTACAATAGCTTAAACACAGTGGCACAAATGCAGGGTTTTCCCTGGGTTGTTGGTGGGCTTACTATTTTAAGAGCAACTTGCAGGTTAACGTCCACATTTAATTAATGTAGAGATATGTGTATAAATAAGACATAAAGGTGAATTGTCTCGTAGGAAGTATTAAAAGCATTTACAAACTTGTCTATGTTCATTTCTTAGTAATATTATCTGTACACTTAAAATCATACAAAGTGATTTATTAGGTTTATTATAGTGGAGTTTAGCACTGTAACAACACTATAAACTAAGTAATTGTACCAGTCTTGACGTGTTGCAAGCATTACTAGGCATTTAAAAAGTGCACAATCAACTACCGTCAGATAACAGACTGTTAATGCTAATGGTTTAGCTAACGTCCCAAGTAACTCATTTGAAGACATATAATCCTGAGACCTGTGTTATTTTCGGCTTTCTAATATGGCCACTTATTTTTAATAACATTTCAGGCACAGTAAAGATATTATTGTTTATTATTATAAACTGTTTAAGTTAATGACTTACCATCGAACTTCAGGGTTTAGCGCGCGCCGCTTCACCAACGTCTTTTTATCCATTTCTCACTTTCCAGATAAACAGTTTAACCGTTGACGAGATTTTCCGTCGTCAGATTCTTGTCCTTTAATAAGTTCTGACTCAATAACACATGTGGCAGGAACTTTATCTTTAAGCAGATACACAGCACGGACTTTAACAGACTCGTTTTTGAGAATTAAATCACTGAAACTGACACTAAATTTGTATTTCCGCGGTTCACCTGACGCGAAGCTCGAGACGCTTGGTTGAAATAACGGTCTCAAATCAAGTGCGCATGTGCGCATGCCCAGATGTCCAGACTGACATGATGTCTGTAGAAGAGAGGTTTGAACAGAATAGGCATAATAAAAGGTTATAAAGTCATCTGTCTGATGTAATATTGATGTAATGTAATATTTGTCCTGTCTGCATGAGGTTATTTGTATTTTTGTAATATTATAAATATGTAAATCTGTGCTGTATTCTTTTTTTTATTAGAATATTGTTTATCATCTAATTTTTTAGATGTAAATAATGTCTTTTTGGCATGTTTTTCATGTCATGTAATTAACTTACCCCCCCCCCCCCACACACACACACACACATACACTTACACCCTATATTCACATACCTCCTTTAAATAATACATAAATATTATATACATTATTATTGTCTTGATATTTGTATCTTGTCATTTACCTATATGATCATAGTTAAACTGTAAATTATTGTAAACATCAAACATTAGAAGAGGTGATTATGAACTATTCTTAGTTGAACTTTAAACTGTAAGTTGACTGAATTTCACAATTCAACAATATCATGTTTACAGTTGAACCGTAAACTTTACAGTCAATATTATTAAACACTGAAAAGGTTACCATGAACGTCATGGTAACATGAGAGTTCACAGTTGTACTCATGGTCAAACTGTAAAAGTGACAGTAGAACTGTGAACTATTATGGTTCAACTGTAAACTTCACAGTACATTTTTTCCTGGGCTACCACTAATTTGGTCTATAGATAAACACAAAGAACAAAGACTCATGATGATAGAACAATGCAGCACTGTTCAGTCCACAGCCCTCCATTCACACCTTCTCATGTACATTCTGGTTGAGGACGGTTCATTATTTGCTAAGTGGAAATCATCTAAACACTAGAATTTTGGAGTGTAGACCTAGAAGTGTTAAAGTAAGAGGCTATTCATTTATGAAAACTTAGCATTCATAATATGAACAATTTATGCAAACACCAGAAACACCAGGGTAAAATTCTTCCACTTGAGAGTAAAAGTTGTTCTGTGTTTATTAAAGTAGATTAAACTTGAATAATGAATAAAAACAGATTCAGATCTGAGGTTGGTACATTACACCACATTACATTTGATGATTAATAATCATATTCATACAACCATGTACATTTGACAATTGAAGTAGAACAGTTCTAGTGTATATTAGTAGAAAAAGAAAGTACACATAGCTTTTTCTGTACATGCAGTAGTGGAGTATCATTTTATTTTCTCCTCTGAATGCGCTGGTGTTTTTCAAGACAACTCCAGTCACAAAAACTATTAAAAATGCTGCTTCCAGTGAAACTTCATCCGCACTAAAAGCAGCAGTATGGGTCATCCTCTTATGTGAATGCGCTGGTGTGGTGTACTTAAAGATTATTCCTTTCATTAAAGTTATTTTCAGACAGTGAACGGTGATATTACTTCTCTCTTGTGTGAATGCACTGTTGTTAGAGAACATAATATGCAATAAAATACTTCCCACACTCTTAACAGTGATGTAGTTTCTCTATGTGAATACGCTGATGCCGTTTGAGATTATTTTCATGAGCAAAAATCTTTCCACACTCTGAGCAGTGATACGGTTTCTCTCCTGTGTGAATACGCTGGTGTTTTTGAAGGTAACCCTGTTGAGCAAAACTCTTTCCACACTCTGAACACTGATAGGGCTTCTCTCCTGTGTGAATGCGCTGGTGTACATTAAGGTCACGACTTTGAGTGAAACTCTTTCCACACTAGTTCTGAAATTCTATTCATAAATCATTAGTTAATAATGAAGATTGGAGAGGAGAAGAACAGAAAAGAGTAGAAGTGAAATTCAGAGCTTTTAGTATTTAAAGTGTTATTATTAAATTTTCTTTTATATGATCTAAAACGATTATAAAAAAATCAATAAAATGACTAATAGTTTAATGATGAAATATTACTAGCTGTAATACCAATGTAAACACACTACATCATAAAAAAGTATCAATGGAAATGTAAAATAAAACTATATTATTATTAATAAAAGATTCACTAGTAGTACTGATAGATCATTTGCCATTTCACCAATATCTGTGACACCCTGGATTCTGGGCTAGTTTCAGCTTCAGGGTTTATTGTAGACCAGACATTAGACTGAACCTGGCAACTCTCGCAATTTTCCCGCCAAATTGGGCTTGTTTAAAAATTCAGTCATGGTTAAAAATTGGGCCAACATCCAACAGTTCACATATTTCTAATCCATAAATACAGATAAATCTATAGGTGGGTGTTTCCTCTTCTAGTTTTCTTATTGTTCCTCATATACAGTAGAAACTAATTCACACAAATATACATACAGCATTTTACATGACTTAGATTCTTATCATAAAAGCTTTATCTAAGTTCATGTCATTTCACTTTACAGAATAGTTAAGATAAATAGGTGTAGTTTGACTTCACCCATCATGCTTTGTGGCTCCATCTACTTCATTTGCACATGTTCCATAGATAATGAGCTAGTACTTCACACAAGAAGGTGTGAATGGTTGTCTGATGATTGACCAATGCAGAGTTTTGAACTGGTCTTGGGTCTTTGTCCTCAGCTCTATTTAAGGACTAAACTCTAGACCTGTAGCTGAGTCACTTGGTAAGAAGGATCTTCTGCACGTTCTTCATTAGAAACGACCTGCTGGAGACACCAGCTTTGTTAAAGTGACTGCCAGGATTCTAACAGGAAGGTAAAGGGTTTTCTTGTTTGTTTCTTTTACATTTATGTTGCATTTGTTGTTCTTTTTATTTTATTATGTTATTTAATATTATCAGGTTAATATATTCAGACAGTTTAAAATAGCTTTATGCTTATAATTGTGGTGATTTATGAAGCCTTTTTTACTCCCAGCACACCAAAGATTTACACTTGTGAGCTAATTATTAGTCCTGTCATGAACTGGATTAGATTTGCTTGGTGCAGGACTGATGTTGAGAAAGTCAGATCTCTTATATCTTTATTTATATCAAGTTATTTATAGTTATTTAATTATTAATATCTGCAGTATTTATAAGTATTTTATCCTGATGTTCTTTGAATTCAGATTCTCACTTAGACGTGAAGTGAATTTAATGTTTTTATTACTAGGTGATGAGTTTAATATTATTGTGGTATTACTGTAGTAAAAGTAATTCTAATTAATCGATTTGTTTCTTTGTTTCTGTTGCTTTCCAAGGAAACAGTTTCTACAGTCTTATCAAAGCATAAACATGAAGAACTTTCATCACTGCTCAGAGTGTGGGAAGAGTTTTACTACGCAGAGTAATCTCAAACAACACCAGCGCATTCATACAGGAGAGAAGCCATATCACTGCTCAGAGTGTGGGCAGAGTTTTGCTCAACAGAATACCCTTCAAAAACACCAGCGCATTCATACAGGAGAGAAACCGTATCAGTGTTCAGAGTGTGGGAAGAGTTTTGCTTACAGTAATGCTCTTAAAGTACACCAGCGTGTTCACACAGAAGAGAAGCCGTATCATTGCTCAGAGTGTGGAAACAGTTTTGCTCAACGGGGTCACCTTCAAACTCACCAGCGTATTCACACAGGAGAGAAACCGTATCACTGCTCAGAGTGTGGAAAGAGTTTTACTCAAAGTAGTGCCCTTAAAGTACACCAGCGTGTTCACACAGGAGAGAAGCCGTATTACTGCTCAGTGTGTGGAAAGAGTTTTGCTCATGAAAATAATCTCAAACGGCATCAGCGTATTCACATAGAAAAACTACATCACTGTTAAGAGTGTGGGAAGTATTTTATTGCACATTATGTTCTCCAATAACACCAGCACATTCACACAGGAGAGAGGTCATATCACAGTTCACTGTCTGAAAGGAACTTTGGTGAAAGAAATATCCTTTAAGTACATCACCACACCAGCGCATTCACATAAGAGGATGACCAATATTGCTGCTTATAGTGCGGATGAAGTTTTACTGGAAGCAGCATTTTTAATAGACACCAGTACAGTCACACACAAGTTACATTTTTGTGACTGAAGTCGTGTTTCATTTTCTACTAATATCCACTAGAACTGTTCTACTTCAATTATCAAATGTACATGATGGTATGCATATGATCATTAATCATCAAATTATAATGTGGTGTAAGTACCAACCTCAGATCTGAATCTGTTTTTATTCATTATTCAAGTTTAATCTACTTTATTAAACACAAAACAACTTTTACTTTCAAGTGGAAGAATTTTGCCCTGGTGTTTATGGTCTTTTTAAAGTTTTCATTAATGAATAGCCTCTTACTTTAACACTTCTAGGTCTACACTCCAAAGTTCTAGTCTTTAGATGATTTCCACTTAGCAAATAATGAATCGTCCTCAACCAGAATGTACATGAGAAGGTGTGAATGGAGGGCTGTGGACTGAACAGTGTTGCATTGTTCTATCATCATGAGTCTTTGTTCTTTGTGTTTATCTATAGACCAGATTAGATAAACTCCTTTGTTAAAAGAAATAATCATATTTACATTTAATTATCCCACCATCTTCTAGTGCATAAAACCCAGTTCATATAAATCCTAATACAGACATTAAAATTACATTTAAAAATAAATAAATACTATTGTGGTAGTTCAGGTGTTTTCTTATCATGGAGGTGAACAATTGACCAAGACCACTTGAGGGTTCGGGAGACAAGTGTTTCTTTATTGATGAATAAATGTATTTGTTACACTGTAAATTCCATCCGAGTCCTCTGTGTGATGAGAGTTTGGTTTTGAATCCGATGTCAGCAAATGTGTCCACGGTTGTTAATAAACTCATGGTCCATGTATTTGTATGTAGGCTTGAGCTGGAGTGACAATAGAAAGTGGATGTAAAGGACTGGGTGGGTTATAATTCAAAATAGTTCTTCATTTAACCTGAAATTCTATTCATAAATCATAACAGAATTAAAAGACTAAATCATTAACAAAGAAGATTGGAGAGGAGAAGAAAATGAAGCTAATTAGGGTCGGGCCTGGTTAGTACTTGGATGGGAGACCGCCTGGGAATACCAGGTGCTGGAAGCTTTTATCCACACACACCCACCTTCACTCCAAACCTCCTGTTACACACTGACCCAGCGGCTTTTTCTTCATCAAAGCTACACAATGAGACAAAGATCAGCTCATACTTTCATTCTTACTACAGTAAAACACATTCAACTGACTTTTAAAGTGAAGTTCAAAATGTTGTACAGACATCGTCGTTATCTAGTGGTGCTGGAAATAAATTACAGCTTGTTGCTTGGGTACAGATTTTATAATATATAAATATGAGAGAGTGTTTATGGCTCTTCTGTCCAAGTATTTTTGTAACGTGTTGTAGACCTGTAATGGCGACTGTTTTTGGTATACAGGAAAGAAAAGGCTGAATGCAGGTGAAAAGGTGTTATTTTGCAACCCAGCACTGTGTAAATATTGGACAGAACACATGATGGGTTATTTTAACTTGTTGGGTTGTGCAGTTTAACCATTGTGCTGAGAACTCATGAATGTGAACTGTGACAATACAGCTTAAGTGTTTAACACTAGAAGTCCCAGAGAGGGGTCATTTAACATTTCTACCTTTGGAACCCAGAGACGGGTCGAATGACCTGAAGGATTTTAGCTAACATCCTATAATCACCGTCTTTTGTTCTGCAAATAAGGCCATTACTGTCGCACCACAGGAGGTTGTTGTTTTCCATTGAGTTTAGCCATTTAGTTTCTAGTTAGTTCTATTCAGTTTATTGTATTTGATAATATAAAGACTATACATATTGTATTTAGTTTAGTTTTATTTGAGCAAAAAAGCACTGAAACAATGAATCATTTTTTATATATTTTAAATAGAGAATTAGAAATTTTAGAGCAAGGTACAGCTGTGAGTAATGACCAGAAGCATTTGTGTCTAAGTCAAGAGGACTGAAATTTCAGTGTTAAAAATATACAAAAGAACAACTGTTATTTGTTTCCATGCTTTTTATTTTTGTTATAAAAATAATAAGGAATAAAACAATTCCACACATATTTACAATAGGCTGCAGTGGGGGGCTGCGTGTGTGTGTGTGAGTGGCATGTCCTTCTTGTGTGACTAGCATTTCAGCACTCACTCAGCAGTCTGTCTGCACTGTCGGAACATACCTGGCACTGCCTGGGTATGTCCCTGGTACATTAGCCCCACGTGTATTTGTAGCAGTCAACACATCTCTCAGTTGCACAATTGTTCGTGCATCGATGGTTGACCTGACACTTCGCCCTTTTGCCAGGGCTGGGTGTGGAAGGTTTGCCAGGGCTGGGTGTGGAAGGTTGTTGCCGAAGGAGTTTCTCCTTGCGTGCCTTCTTTTCACTCACATGAGAGTCACCTAACTCTTTTGCAAGCTCAACCAGGAAGTCCACCCGTCTCTCCTGCACCCCAGTGCATGCCTGATAAAGAACATGCGCATTCAGTGCTGCCATGTCAATCATGTTGTAGAACACGGCGACTGGCCATCTCCGTGTTCCTGCACGCACGCTGTACTCCCGCACCATTTGGTCCATTACATCCACACCGCACTTTGTGTGGTTGTGTTGTGTGACCGTGTTTGGCTTCCTTTTGTTGGTATCCTCAGTCTCAACCATGCTGTGCATGCTGCTGAGAATGTAGACGGCCTTCTTTCGTTTGGGTGCATACACTGTCAGTGTGGCACCAGTGGTTGAAAACACCTGAGTGGTGAATTCAGTGCGGTCCATCTGTCTAGCGGATTGAGGAATTTCCCGGCGACTCTTGTTGACTGTGCCGAGGATAGTGGTTTTCTGGCTAAGCAGTCGTTGTGCAAGTGACAATGATGTAAAGAAATTGTCCGTGGTTACAGTTCTGCCCTTGTCCATGAATGGTTCCATCAGCCTCATCACTACAGTTTCGGACAGTCTCTCCCCGCTGGGACGACTGGGGTCCTTGCCAAGATATGGGAGGACATTACAGATGTACTTTGATTTCAAGTCGCAAGCCACCCAAAACTTGATGCCAAACTTGTCTGGTTTTGTTGCAATGTATTGCAGAAAACAGCAGCGAGTCTTTGACGGGAAAAGCTGTTCATCAATAGTGATGTGTCGACCAGGGTTGTAGGATGCGATGCAGTTGGTGACAAACGATCTCCACACATCGGAGATTGCAGCAAACTTATCGGTCTCCGCTCGCTCACTGCGTGTGAACATGTCATCAAAGCGTAGGTGTTGCATGATGTCTTGGAAGCGGTTTCGGGCCATAGTTGCAATGATCCTTGGGTTTGCCAGGTTTGCTGACCAGCTGTCACGTAGTGATGGAACCTTGGTCACCCCCCGCAAGATAATGACTGAAATAAATGCCATTAGTTCCGGGAGATCCATGAACCAATCCACCTGCTCCGTGTGACGTGCATGTTGAGTAGTCCATTCTTGAATGCTACGAAGCATGTCAAGAGTGATATAACAGAGGAAGCTCTGAAGGCGACTCCGGACACTTCGTCTGGCCTTAGCCCTTGGCTCTCCATCTGTAGGGTACGGTTCTATTGGGGTGAAATGGAGACGTTTCCCCACTTGTACTTCACGCCACACTGTGCCATCTTTTGCTGTCTCTGTCGGCTCACTCGCCAACCGAGCTCTCTTTTTTGGTAGAGGAGGAGTCTCCTCATCTGCAAGATAAATAATTTCAAATTAACATTTTGTTTTGGTTCTAAATAAAAAAGATAGTCAGGAAATAAAAATAGGTAATTTG
The DNA here is from genome assembly GCF_030014385.1 of Trichomycterus rosablanca. Classification (NCBI taxonomy): domain Eukaryota; kingdom Metazoa; phylum Chordata; class Actinopteri; order Siluriformes; family Trichomycteridae; genus Trichomycterus; species Trichomycterus rosablanca. The sequence goes on along the minus strand of NC_086001.1, from coordinate 20,155,417 downwards.
AAAAATCTAACCTGAAGACAGCTCAGAGTCCGAATCCGGTTGAAGGACTATGTCTTCTCCATCTGAGTCACAAGGGTTGGTGTTGCTCAGGATCAGTTCCAATGCCTGTGAGTGGTGAGCCTTCTCTGCATTTTGTTTCTTGTGAACAAAATAGGTGAAGCAGTCACCTATTTATCCCCTACAGCACAAAAGGCTGCATGCAAATTTGCTAAGGTGTTAGCAACCTTATGCATATCCCCTGCACAACAATGCAGCTGGGGGGTGGGCAGACACACTCAGGAGCAGCTTACATTCTTTTGCTTACACTCTTTTACAAGACCTGTTGATGCATGCTCAATAATCCAGGTACACAAATCCACAAAGTTGAATCAGTTCATCTGGACACAAGTTTGTTGTAGAGATACGTTTCGTCACTCAATCCGAATGACTTCTTCAGTCTGAGCTGGTGTTGAATACCCCAACCTTATATGCAGTTGATTTGCATAACGACCGATCACCGCCCACTGCATAACAATGGAACTGGTGATCAGGTCTATATGAAATTCACAATGACCATTAGTTACAATGGCCATGTGTGTCTTTCACACATGATTGGGGTAACGCTCCAATGACGGCGTTGTATGATGTTGAGAGATGTACTCTCAGGCCCCCTCCCCGGTTCAGAGATGGTCGACTGAAGAAGTCATTCGGATTGAGTGACGAAACGTATCTCTACAACAAACTTGTGTCCAGATGAACTGATTCAACTTTGTGGATCTTTTACAAGACCTTTGTTGAGGTGGATAATGTCTGGCTAATTCTCTGTACAGAACATTTAGGAACAGGGAACTGAAACTGATCTTTGTGAAGACCCAGGACTCTGTGTCTTGACAAAATGTACAGGGGTACAGAAAAATATTTTGTATGCTTCAGCATTTTGTGCAAAAGACAGCGCACACACATAAGCATTTTTGACGTGATCAGGAATTAATGAAGGTATAAAACTAAAGAGTGACCAGAGGTGGGGGCTCTTTTTGCTTTTTTCCTCTCTGGCGCTTCGCTTCTTGATTTGAACTTTTCTCTCCTGAGAAGCTTCAGAAGACTCGTCTGGATCCGAAGGAAGACTTAGACGTAAACTTACTTATATTCATATTAATAAATCATCATTATTATTTGACTTAATCTTGAATTTTGGTATTTTTTGTCATTGACACCCAAAAAAGTAAAAGATCTGTCTTTAAGGCCATTGGCTCAGAAAGGCCAGGTTTTTAGTCCTTTTCAAGTATTAGACAGACGTTAGTGTGAATTCAGCTCTACTCCCCCCTGCAGATTCCTCAGGCAATGGCCACATTTACAAATGAAAGGATGCTAATTGGAGCCATCAGAGTCGTCAGTTCGGACTAAGGGTCATTTGACCCTCTTTCGGGACTTCAGGGGGGAGCTCGAAATTTCTGGGACTTTTTGGAGTGTAGACCTAGAAGTGTTAAAGTAAGAGGCTAATCATTTATAAAAACTTAGCATTCATAATATGAAGAATTTATGCAGACACCATAAAGACCAGGGTAAAATTCTTCCACTTGAAAGTAAAAGTTGTTCTGTGTTTATTAAAGTAGATTAAACTTGAATAAAGAACAAAAACAGATTCAGATCTGAGGTTGGTACATTACACCACATTACATTTGATGATTAATAATAATATTCATACCATCATGTACATTTGATAATTGAAGTAGAACAGTTGTAAAAAAAAAAAAGGGAAACCATACAGCTTTACCTCCTGTGTGAATGTGCTGGTGTTGTTAGAGAGAATAATGCACAAAAATACTTTCCACACTTTTAACAGTGATGTAGTTTTTCTATGTGAGTTTGTTGATGTCGTTTAAGATTACTTTCATCAGCAAAAGACTTTTTACACTCTGAGCAGTGATACGGTTTCTCTCCTGTGTGAATACGCTGGTGTTTTTTTTAGGTTAACCTGTTGAGCAAAACTCTTTCCACACTCTGAGCAGTGATACAGCTTTTCTCCAGTGTGAATACGCTGGTGTTTTTGAAGGTTACCCTGTTGAGCAAAACTCTTTCCACACTCTGAGCAGTGATACGGTTTCTCTGCTGTGTGAACACGCTGGTGTACTTTAAGGTCACTACTTTGAGTAAAACTCTTTCCACACTCTGAGCAGTGATACGGTTTCTATGCTGTGTGAACACGCTGGTGTACTTTAAGGGCACTACTTTGAGTAAAACTCTTTCCACACTCTGAGCAGTGATACGGCTTTTCTCCAGTGTGAATACGCTGGTGTTTTTGAAGGTTACCCTGTTGAGCAAAACTCTTTCCACACTCTGAGCAGTGATACGGTTTCTCTGCTGTGTGAACATGCTGGTGTACTTTAAGGGCACTACTTTGAGTAAAACTCTTTCCACACTGAGTGCAGTTATACGGTTTCTCTCCTGTGTGAATACGCTGGTGTTTTTGAAGGGTACTATGTTCAGCAAAATTGTTCCCACACTCCGAGCAGTAATACGGTTTCTCTCCTGTGTGAATACGCTGGTGTTTTTGAAGGGTACCCTGTTGAGCAAAACTCTTTCCACACTCTGAGCAGTGATATGGCTTTTCTCCTGTGTGAATACGCTGGTGATTTTGAAAGCTACCCTGTTGAGCAAAACTCTTTCCACACTCTGAGCAGTGATATGGCTTTTCTCCAGTGTGAACACGCTGGTGTACCTTAAGGTCACTACTTTGAATAAAACTCTTTCCACAGTCTGAGCAGGAATATGGTTTCTCTCCTGTGTGAACACGCTGGTGTACTTTAAGAGCATGATTGTAAGTAAAACTCTTCCCACACTCTAAGCAGTGATATGGTTTCTCTCCTGTGTGAATACGCTGGTGTTGTTTGAGATGAGTCTGCATAGTAAAACTCTTCCCACACTCTGAGCAGTGATGAAAGTTCTTGATGTTTATGCTTTGATAAGAAACAAAGAAAAAAGTAAATTAATTAGAAATACTTTTAGTATTATTACTACATTAATACCACAATAATATTAAACTCTTCACCCAGTAATAAAAACATTAAATTCACTTCACGTCTAAGTGAGAATCTGAATTCAAAGAACATCAGGATAAAATACTTATAAATACTGCAGATATTAATAATTAAATTACTATAAATAACTTGATATAAATAAAGATATAAGAGATCTGACTTTCTCAACATCAGTCCTGCACCAAGCAAATCTAATCCAGTTCATGACAGGACTAATAATTAGCTCACAAGTGTAAATCTTTGGTGTGCTGGGAGTAAAAAAGGCTTCATAAATCACCACAATTATGAGCATAAAGCTATTTTAAACAGTCTGAATATATTAACCTGATAATATTAAATAACATAATCAAATAAAAAGAACAACAAATGCAACATAAATGTAAAAGAAACAAACAAGAAAAACCTTTACCTTCCTGTTAGAATCCTGGCAGCCACTTTAACAAAGCTGGTGTCTCCAGCAGGTCGTTTCTAATGAAGAACGTGCAGAAGATCCTTCTTACCAAGTGACTCAGCTGGAATAAGAGTCTCAAGCTCTACTGACTGAGCTAGTCGGGCTTATTTGTACATCAGAACAGACAGCTCATCAGTCAGACTATCAGAGAGATGTAGGTTTAATTCACTAAAATAACGACCAGATTAATGGTTACTAATGGTTGAACTGCACAACCCAACAAGTTAAAATAACCCATCGTGTGTTCTGTCCACTGTGTGTTTACTGTAGTAAGAATAGTTCCACATGTTTTGTACGTAGTGTTTATGGTATTTAAGCTGGATGGATAGATGGAAGTTAAGTTTAGGACCCAGTTGGCCGGTAGATGGCGCTGTAAACAATGATTTTCCTTTTGGTGTTACAATTTGGCATAGAGCAGTCACATGTGGAACACTATTCTCTACTCAGCATTGATAACAGTGTTTTTACCTAAATAAAACCAGGTTCCACCGAGATTTGAACTCGGATCACTGGATTCAAAGTCCAGAGTGCTAACCATTACACCATGGAACCACACAGTGAGGTCTTACTTAAGCCCAAAAGTTAATAATTAGTCATTTAAGAGCAAGTTGGCTGTTTGATGGCGCTGTAAACAATGATTAGCGATTATATTTTGGGATGGAGCAGTTACATGTGGAACACTATAACACTAGTGCTATTATGATATTCAATCTGGATGAATGGATGGAAATTAACATGTCATTTAAGGTGACTCTAAACTAGCACAAGCAATTGTGATGCTCTGTTGTACTGCACATGCGCTGCATGCTACCATCCTGAAACTGCTAATGTTTCTCAATCTTGGACCCCAAATAAAAGCAGTAAGGTCCCACAGAGATTTGAACCCAGACCGCTGGAATCAGAGTCCAGAGTGCTAACCATTGCACCATGGAACCCTGACACCACCAAAACTAAACGTAATGATTTGCCATTTGCTAAGTAAATAAAGCAAAAACACACAACTTTTGACTTTACTTTTACATCTCAAGTGATTTAATCTTACGTGATTGATATAATTGATTGAAATCAATTGACAAAACTGAGGTAATTTAGAAGTTTTAAACACTAAATAAAAGTAATTTTAGTTCAACATTGCCACCCAAGTATCAAAATCACAACAAAACGTTCCACTGTTGGAAAATTGCACTAAGTTCAGGACTCAGTTGGCCCGTCCCTGCATGTCGCTCTGAAGCAGATGATTTGATGTTTGTGCACCTGTTCAGGAGATCACAAGTCACTGATGATCACACAGAAGTCACTTGATTTTAATAGTGTTAGTTTTTTTAAATGAGATGTCCAACAAGCTCATGGTAAGGTGTCCAAATAATTTTTGCCACATAGTGTATCATTACTATTGCAAAGGAGTTCATATGTGTGTCTACATCACTTCATGTATCTATACGTGTCTAACATACGTATCTATTCTATTAATATTCATAAACATGCACACACACACATACACAATACACACACATGCTTCCACATTCACATGTTTTTGCTGTATGTGTTATGTAGATAATATTTAGGTAATTTGATGTATTTTTGACATATTCTTATTATTTAAGTGAAGCTTCTTATAAGTTTAGGGGTTTTGTGTTTTGTTTCACTGTATGTATGGTGCATCATTAAACTGTTATACATTATTTATTCTATTTTGTATTAGATGAGATGGTTTGTCTCTGTATTGACCCGCGATTCATTTTTACATGACAGCTAATGATAGTGATCCGACTCTTTTAAGTATTTTGTATAACATATAAAATGTTGACTTCATCAAAAAGAATCGACTCCCCCAGCTTCCAATGGCTCATTGCTAAATACTATCAACTTAGTGAACCAACTGAGCTAACCGGCCAGTTCTCCTGTATGTTCTTTAGATCTTTGTACATAATTCGACGCTAACTCCATTCAAACAGCTGCAACGGACTAATAGTAAACATCTAAGAGGTTTTATGGGTTCTTATATGTGTGAACTATCTAAACTATATATTTCTTAAAGTTCTTGACTGAGCTTAATGCCACCAACCAGTGACTGGAGCAGATACGACTCAGGTCCTGCACACAGTAAGTAGTGCTGATACACAGTACCAGCCTGCACACCAGAGGGGCTCCAAACGTCAAGTTTTCACTCATTAAATCATGTATTTTGTGAACTTTGTGGAATGAATATAGGATTTGTACATGTAGATTCTGGGTTTTAGGAAGTTGAGCTACTGTTAATATTTTCCCCAATTGAACCAAAAACCTGAATTGATATTTTAATTGTTCACTAAGACTTCAATAAGAGTTATTACCATCAAGCAAATGTAAAGCATATTTCTATATGAAGAGCATCTGTTTCCAGATAATATACACTGACGTTTAATCGTTTGATCATCAGACATGGTTGTGCAGTAAAAGGCACACGTCCCTGGGTGGGCTCGAACCACCAACCTCTCGGTTAACAGCCGAACACGCTAACCGACTGCGCCACAGAGACAGATGCACAGCCAACAGCACAGCTGTTTCATTGGACGGTACACACAAAAAATCAAATCTCTCTCTGTAAAGGCTCACTGTGGAGGCAAATTGGTGGTTAAGCGGGCGGGTCTAAACTGATGAAGACTGAATAAATGTACCACAATACAGTATAGTTTAGATAGTTCACACATAACCCACAAAACATCTTAGATGTGTATTAAGAAAGTCTGAACATAAGAAATGACTAAACAGTGATGTCTGAAGTAGGACTGAGATCTCGGATCATTAAAATAACATGAAACTGCTGCATTTCTGGTGCAATAACAAACAAACTCAGTTTAGGAGCCGCTCATTTTTACAGATCTTCACTGTAAGTGTGCAGAATCTCAAATGGTTTTTGTGCTGCTGGTTAAATGGGGTTAGTGTAGAATTATGTACAAAGATCTAAACAGAGAACAGATGAACTGGCCGGTTAGCTCAGTTGGTTAGAGCGTGGTGCTAATAACGCCAAGGTCGTGGGTTCGAGCCCCATAGGGGCCACACCCCCTTTTGGACTTAAACTAACAAACAAGTGAGACTTCTCTAACTAGCAGGTCCTATTGACCTGGGCTTCAAATGTTGTTATTCTGGTAGGACAATAAAATCGATATACTACTTTTTATTCAATGTATTTAACTACATAATGTTGTACAATATTACATGCGTACTTAATACTTTTGTATTTTAATACTTGCAAATTTGAATACTTGCATACTTTAATACTTGCTTACTATAATACTTTGCATTAATATATATTGAGCTGCTGTAATAAATGATCTATCTATAGATTCATTTCATTTTATCTGTAATGCTAGTGATGGGCTATCCTAAACTATCTTTAGGAAAGTAGATATATCTAGCTTTGGGGTTGTTGAGGCTAAATATTCATGATTGTTGTAATGTTGCTACACAATCACATTAGAAATCCCTTTTAAAACTAATGTTTGATATTTCAGGGTCTGATAAAGACACTAAAAATCTTATCCGGTGGAGAGTGGCCAACCAGGCCCTCTTCACTGGAAAACAGAATGCAGCGGTTCAAGGGTTTGAGTAAGTGACTGTTTGTTTGACGTAACAAAATTTGTGTTACATCTTATGCATAATATTAATTACAAAGGGTGGTATAAAGACAAGTTTTAGTATTTAAGTTTTGCAAACTTTTTCAAAGCATTAAAAACTTTTAATGACTAAACTTTTTTTGAAGCAGTGTATGCTATATACATTAATAACTGTTATGTGCATTATATTGTAGAGGCTTTGTGTTGGAGAACCAACTGCAGGGGAAGGTGACTCCCACTTATGTGAAGAAGAAGTGGGAGAACCTCAAACAAAATTACAAAGTAAGCTTCATTTGTTGGTAAGATCTTCAGTAAAAATATCAGAAAAGATTTGTAATACAAGTTAAGGTCCTTCTACTGTGGTTATGAATCTTGTAGGAACTTAAGTGTCCACCTACTGGGGTAAGTACAGAGGGTGGTGAAGCAACAGCAGCATCCTGGAAATGGTACACGGATATGGATGAGGCAATAGGTGGGAGACCATCAATTAGCCCACCAACCCTTATTTCCTCATCTGACCAGGATGCTGCTATAGCTTCACCATCCTCGAGAAGCATGGAAACCCCAGCCAAAAAGAGACGAGGGGAGAAAGATTTAGTTGCGTATCTGAGGGAGATGGAAGAAAGGGAAAATGAGAGGGAGATAGAAGCAGCAGAGAACGAGGAGAGAAGATGGAGAGAGGCTGAGGAGAGGGAGGAAAGAAGAGACACATCAGAGAGAGGAAAAGCGAGAGCGAGAAACGCGAGAGAGAGAGAGAGGAGAGACCAGGAAGCAAGAATGAGGGAGGAAAGGAGAGATAGGGAGGCGAGAGAGAGAGAGAGAGGAAAGGTTTATTAAAATCCTACAGATTCTAATGAAAAAATAAATAATTGAAAATGAAAAAGTGTTGTAGTATTATTGTATGTTGTGAGAAAGAAAATGTGTTGGCAAATAATGGAAATAAAGGATTTTCTTTTTCATTTAACCTTAATTAAAAATAGAAAAAATGTAAAAATTTGAAATTGTAATTAAAAAAATATTCAAGTTTTACTTTTAATTAATGCATAAACATTTTTCTAAATATAATCATGCTCATAAAGAGCTGGTATGCTGTGCTGTGGTACTGAGACAGCTGCAGCCAGATGCTTTCTTCCATCTTCACCTGATGTCATGTCATTAATTACAGGCTCTGGTTGGTCAACATGTACCTCTGTTAATTCTGGCTCAATGATGTCTCCATGAGTGATACAGAGGTTGTGGAGCACCGCACAGCATGCAACAACCTCCGGGGCGAAGACAGGGCTCACCTCAAGGGTTCTGCACAGGCTCTCGATAGGGGGTCAGGAGCCGGATGGGTGTATTAATGCAGGGATAACCCCCATCCCCAAAAATGTATCGTCCTGCAGGTGGGTATAAGCCCTCTTTATACACAGGGCTGTTCTTTAGTGCCCTTGCATCATGAATCGACCCAGGATAACCAACAAAAATGTCTCTGAACTTCCCCAGGTGGTCACAGATGGCTTGAAGCTGAATTGAGTGGAACAGCTTCCTGTTTAGGTAGCACTGTGCGTTGGCAGACGAAGGTTTTATTCGAATGTGGCACCCATCAGTAGCACCAACTGCCACTCTAAAACATTCGGATCCGGCCAAGTGGGCAAACCCAGCTCCTACACACTCTAGTTCATCACCAGTTGGTAGGGTGATGATCCTCCTGACGAGCCCTCTGACAGCCCTACTCATTTTGTGCACAATGTCGTGCACAGACGATTTTTATTGTAGTAGTCTAATCATGGTAATGTAGTATACTGTTGCTAAAGAGGTTAGCAGTACTTACATTATCTCTGAGGTAAAAAATCAATTACTTTCTTAGTTCTCTTCTGAGATTTACTACTCTCTGCCGTCTCAATGTGGAGTCGGGATACATGACTATAGATTAATCAGTAAGTGGCGCAAATAAAGACGATAAATACCCAAAATTTTGGCGAGTCGAGCTTGAAATGAGCATGCGGTCTGTAACTATGGTCACTTGACGTTGGTAAGATGGCGGTACGTACTTCTTTACCGGCCGAGTGGTGCATACTTCCTCCAGTCTAGTACGTACTCGGTAAGTATGCGATTTCGGACGCAGCCTAAGTCTGTTTCTGTTGATTATTTTGAACTTAGTTCTTGAATTAGTTCTTAATCTGGTCGTGATGTTAGTGAATTAAACCTACATCTCTCTGATGGTCTGATCCATGAGCTGTCTGTCCTGACACACTGCTTAAGCCCGGCTAGCTCAGTCGGTAGAGCATGAGACTCTTAATCTCAGGGTCGTGGGTTCGAGCCCCACGTTGGGTTAGTATCTTCATTTAATGTCTACAGAAACCAAAAGGTCATTCTTCCACTTTGGACAGCCAGTCTCCGGTGACTTATCAGGTGGATGTTTGTGCTTGTAGGACTGTTGTTTACTGGATGTTTTTCAGTTACTCATTTCCAATATTTCTGTTGGACTACACGTTGTTGTTGTGTCTCATATCCGTTTCATCAAAAGACATGGTTGTGCAATAAAAGACACTTGTCCCTGGGTGGGCTTAAACCACCAACCTTTCGGTTAACAGCCAAACGCACTAACCGATTGCACCACAGAGACACGCGCACAGCTGTTTCATTGGACGGTACACATGGGTCACATGACTTGCTAACTTTTACAGCAGGGTAATTAAGTTTGGCAAATTGCAATAATCACATGTTTCTGACCTGAATGAGAGGGGCATTAAAAATAACTCACACTTGTCAGAGACAACATTTGAAGCCCAGGTCAATAGAACCTGCTAGTTAGAGGAAGAGCACTTGTTTGTTAGTTTAAGTCCTAAAGTGGGTGTGGCTCGCACAGGGCTTGAACCAACGCCCTTGGCGTTATTAGCACCACGTTCAAACCAACTGAGCTAACCAGCCGGGGTGCAAGGACAGGGCATGTACCCACAAACACGATTCTACACTGACAGCCCTTCAGTTATGGAGCTGCCGCACAGAAAAGATGGAGAACTTTACTGTTGTTGAGCAAAACAGATCTTCGTGTGAGATGACTGAGGTTCATGTATTTTTCTTTTAAGAATAAATAAAAGCTGATGTTTTTAACCTCATACTTTCCTAATACTTTTATTCTACACGGTCTAAATTTCTTTTAGTACACAGTTCAGTTAGCAACTCCAAAAAATGTGGTTATCACCCATATCCTTTGCTGTGTGGGAGTGGGTTTTAGCTTTTTTTTGTCCTGAAATGAGTTTTTGCAACTTGGGATATCTGACATGTTAACTACCATCTATTCATCCAGCTTAAATACCATCAACACTACGTTAAACATGTGGAGTTGTGAATACGTGAATTCACAACTCCAGTGTGAATACGCTGGTGTTTTTGAAGGTTACCCTGTTGAGCAAAACTCTTTCCACACTCTGAGCAGTGATACGGTTTCTCTGCTGTGTGAACATGCTGGTGTACTTTAAGGGCACTACTTTGAGTAAAACTCTTTCCACACTGAGTGCAGTTATACGGTTTCTCTCCTGTGTGAATACGCTGGTGTTTTTGAAGGGTACTATGTTCAGCAAAATTGTTCCCACACTCCGAGCAGTAATACGGTTTCTCTCCTGTGTGAATACGCTGGTGTTTTTGAAGGGTACCCTGTTGAGCAAAACTCTTTCCACACTCTGAGCAGTGATATGGCTTTTCTCCTGTGTGAATACGCTGGTGATTTTGAAAGCTACCCTGTTGAGCAAAACTCTTTCCACACTCTGAGCAGTGATATGGCTTTTCTCCAGTGTGAACACGCTGGTGTACCTTAAGGTCACTACTTTGAATAAAACTCTTTCCACAGTCTGAGCAGGAATATGGTTTCTCTCCTGTGTGAACACGCTGGTGTACTTTAAGAGCATGATTGTAAGTAAAACTCTTCCCACACTCTAAGCAGTGATATGGTTTCTCTCCTGTGTGAATACGCTGGTGTTGTTTGAGATGAGTCTGCATAGTAAAACTCTTCCCACACTCTGAGCAGTGATGAAAGTTCTTGATGTTTATGCTTTGATAAGAAACAAAGAAAAAAGTAAATTAATTAGAAATACTTTTAGTATTATTACTACATTAATACCACAATAATATTAAACTCTTCACCCAGTAATAAAAACATTAAATTCACTTCACGTCTAAGTGAGAATCTGAATTCAAAGAACATCAGGATAAAATACTTATAAATACTGCAGATATTAATAATTAAATTACTATAAATAACTTGATATAAATAAAGATATAAGAGATCTGACTTTCTCAACATCAGTCCTGCACCAAGCAAATCTAATCCAGTTCATGACAGGACTAATAATTAGCTCACAAGTGTAAATCTTTGGTGTGCTGGGAGTAAAAAAGGCTTCATAAATCACCACAATTATGAGCATAAAGCTATTTTAAACAGTCTGAATATATTAACCTGATAATATTAAATAACATAATCAAATAAAAAGAACAACAAATGCAACATAAATGTAAAAGAAACAAACAAGAAAAACCTTTACCTTCCTGTTAGAATCCTGGCAGCCACTTTAACAAAGCTGGTGTCTCCAGCAGGTCGTTTCTAATGAAGAACGTGCAGAAGATCCTTCTTACCAAGTGACTCAGCTGGAATAAGAGTCTCAAGCTCTACTGACTGAGCTAGTCGGGCTTATTTGTACATCAGAACAGACAGCTCATCAGTCAGACTATCAGAGAGATGTAGGTTTAATTCACTAAAATAACGACCAGATTAATGGTTACTAATGGTTGAACTGCACAACCCAACAAGTTAAAATAACCCATCGTGTGTTCTGTCCACTGTGTGTTTACTGTAGTAAGAATAGTTCCACATGTTTTGTACGTAGTGTTTATGGTATTTAAGCTGGATGGATAGATGGAAGTTAAGTTTAGGACCCAGTTGGCCGGTAGATGGCGCTGTAAACAATGATTTTCCTTTTGGTGTTACAATTTGGCATAGAGCAGTCACATGTGGAACACTATTCTCTACTCAGCATTGATAACAGTGTTTTTACCTAAATAAAACCAGGTTCCACCGAGATTTGAACTCGGATCACTGGATTCAAAGTCCAGAGTGCTAACCATTACACCATGGAACCACACAGTGAGGTCTTACTTAAGCCCAAAAGTTAATAATTAGTCATTTAAGAGCAAGTTGGCTGTTTGATGGCGCTGTAAACAATGATTAGCGATTATATTTTGGGATGGAGCAGTTACATGTGGAACACTATAACACTAGTGCTATTATGATATTCAATCTGGATGAATGGATGGAAATTAACATGTCATTTAAGGTGACTCTAAACTAGCACAAGCAATTGTGATGCTCTGTTGTACTGCACATGCGCTGCATGCTACCATCCTGAAACTGCTAATGTTTCTCAATCTTGGACCCCAAATAAAAGCAGTAAGGTCCCACAGAGATTTGAACCCAGACCGCTGGAATCAGAGTCCAGAGTGCTAACCATTGCACCATGGAACCCTGACACCACCAAAACTAAACGTAATGATTTGCCATTTGCTAAGTAAATAAAGCAAAAACACACAACTTTTGACTTTACTTTTACATCTCAAGTGATTTAATCTTACGTGATTGATATAATTGATTGAAATCAATTGACAAAACTGAGGTAATTTAGAAGTTTTAAACACTAAATAAAAGTAATTTTAGTTCAACATTGCCACCCAAGTATCAAAATCACAACAAAACGTTCCACTGTTGGAAAATTGCACTAAGTTCAGGACTCAGTTGGCCCGTCCCTGCATGTCGCTCTGAAGCAGATGATTTGATGTTTGTGCACCTGTTCAGGAGATCACAAGTCACTGATGATCACACAGAAGTCACTTGATTTTAATAGTGTTAGTTTTTTTAAATGAGATGTCCAACAAGCTCATGGTAAGGTGTCCAAATAATTTTTGCCACATAGTGTATCATTACTATTGCAAAGGAGTTCATATGTGTGTCTACATCACTTCATGTATCTATACGTGTCTAACATACGTATCTATTCTATTAATATTCATAAACATGCACACACACACATACACAATACACACACATGCTTCCACATTCACATGTTTTTGCTGTATGTGTTATGTAGATAATATTTAGGTAATTTGATGTATTTTTGACATATTCTTATTATTTAAGTGAAGCTTCTTATAAGTTTAGGGGTTTTGTGTTTTGTTTCACTGTATGTATGGTGCATCATTAAACTGTTATACATTATTTATTCTATTTTGTATTAGATGAGATGGTTTGTCTCTGTATTGACCCGCGATTCATTTTTACATGACAGCTAATGATAGTGATCCGACTCTTTTAAGTATTTTGTATAACATATAAAATGTTGACTTCATCAAAAAGAATCGACTCCCCCAGCTTCCAATGGCTCATTGCTAAATACTATCAACTTAGTGAACCAACTGAGCTAACCGGCCAGTTCTCCTGTATGTTCTTTAGATCTTTGTACATAATTCGACGCTAACTCCATTCAAACAGCTGCAACGGACTAATAGTAAACATCTAAGAGGTTTTATGGGTTCTTATATGTGTGAACTATCTAAACTATATATTTCTTAAAGTTCTTGACTGAGCTTAATGCCACCAACCAGTGACTGGAGCAGATACGACTCAGGTCCTGCACACAGTAAGTAGTGCTGATACACAGTACCAGCCTGCACACCAGAGGGGCTCCAAACGTCAAGTTTTCACTCATTAAATCATGTATTTTGTGAACTTTGTGGAATGAATATAGGATTTGTACATGTAGATTCTGGGTTTTAGGAAGTTGAGCTACTGTTAATATTTTCCCCAATTGAACCAAAAACCTGAATTGATATTTTAATTGTTCACTAAGACTTCAATAAGAGTTATTACCATCAAGCAAATGTAAAGCATATTTCTATATGAAGAGCATCTGTTTCCAGATAATATACACTGACGTTTAATCGTTTGATCATCAGACATGGTTGTGCAGTAAAAGGCACACGTCCCTGGGTGGGCTCGAACCACCAACCTCTCGGTTAACAGCCGAACACGCTAACCGACTGCGCCACAGAGACAGATGCACAGCCAACAGCACAGCTGTTTCATTGGACGGTACACACAAAAAATCAAATCTCTCTCTGTAAAGGCTCACTGTGGAGGCAAATTGGTGGTTAAGCGGGCGGGTCTAAACTGATGAAGACTGAATAAATGTACCACAATACAGTATAGTTTAGATAGTTCACACATAACCCACAAAACATCTTAGATGTGTATTAAGAAAGTCTGAACATAAGAAATGACTAAACAGTGATGTCTGAAGTAGGACTGAGATCTCGGATCATTAAAATAACATGAAACTGCTGCATTTCTGGTGCAATAACAAACAAACTCAGTTTAGGAGCCGCTCATTTTTACAGATCTTCACTGTAAGTGTGCAGAATCTCAAATGGTTTTTGTGCTGCTGGTTAAATGGGGTTAGTGTAGAATTATGTACAAAGATCTAAACAGAGAACAGATGAACTGGCCGGTTAGCTCAGTTGGTTAGAGCGTGGTGCTAATAACGCCAAGGTCGTGGGTTCGAGCCCCATAGGGGCCACACCCCCTTTTGGACTTAAACTAACAAACAAGTGAGACTTCTCTAACTAGCAGGTCCTATTGACCTGGGCTTCAAATGTTGTTATTCTGGTAGGACAATAAAATCGATATACTACTTTTTATTCAATGTATTTAACTACATAATGTTGTACAATATTACATGCGTACTTAATACTTTTGTATTTTAATACTTGCAAATTTGAATACTTGCATACTTTAATACTTGCTTACTATAATACTTTGCATTAATATATATTGAGCTGCTGTAATAAATGATCTATCTATAGATTCATTTCATTTTATCTGTAATGCTAGTGATGGGCTATCCTAAACTATCTTTAGGAAAGTAGATATATCTAGCTTTGGGGTTGTTGAGGCTAAATATTCATGATTGTTGTAATGTTGCTACACAATCACATTAGAAATCCCTTTTAAAACTAATGTTTGATATTTCAGGGTCTGATAAAGACACTAAAAATCTTATCCGGTGGAGAGTGGCCAACCAGGCCCTCTTCACTGGAAAACAGAATGCAGCGGTTCAAGGGTTTGAGTAAGTGACTGTTTGTTTGACGTAACAAAATTTGTGTTACATCTTATGCATAATATTAATTACAAAGGGTGGTATAAAGACAAGTTTTAGTATTTAAGTTTTGCAAACTTTTTCAAAGCATTAAAAACTTTTAATGACTAAACTTTTTTTGAAGCAGTGTATGCTATATACATTAATAACTGTTATGTGCATTATATTGTAGAGGCTTTGTGTTGGAGAACCAACTGCAGGGGAAGGTGACTCCCACTTATGTGAAGAAGAAGTGGGAGAACCTCAAACAAAATTACAAAGTAAGCTTCATTTGTTGGTAAGATCTTCAGTAAAAATATCAGAAAAGA
Organism: Trichomycterus rosablanca; assembly: GCF_030014385.1. Lineage (NCBI taxonomy): Eukaryota > Metazoa > Chordata > Actinopteri > Siluriformes > Trichomycteridae > Trichomycterus > Trichomycterus rosablanca. Next base: position 20,139,862 of record NC_086001.1, on the reverse strand, counting down.
TTTGTAATACAAGTTAAGGTCCTTCTACTGTGGTTATGAATCTTGTAGGAACTTAAGTGTCCACCTACTGGGGTAAGTACAGAGGGTGGTGAAGCAACAGCAGCATCCTGGAAATGGTACACGGATATGGATGAGGCAATAGGTGGGAGACCATCAATTAGCCCACCAACCCTTATTTCCTCATCTGACCAGGATGCTGCTATAGCTTCACCATCCTCGAGAAGCATGGAAACCCCAGCCAAAAAGAGACGAGGGGAGAAAGATTTAGTTGCGTATCTGAGGGAGATGGAAGAAAGGGAAAATGAGAGGGAGATAGAAGCAGCAGAGAACGAGGAGAGAAGATGGAGAGAGGCTGAGGAGAGGGAGGAAAGAAGAGACACATCAGAGAGAGGAAAAGCGAGAGCGAGAAACGCGAGAGAGAGAGAGAGGAGAGACCAGGAAGCAAGAATGAGGGAGGAAAGGAGAGATAGGGAGGCGAGAGAGAGAGAGAGAGGAAAGGTTTATTAAAATCCTACAGATTCTAATGAAAAAATAAATAATTGAAAATGAAAAAGTGTTGTAGTATTATTGTATGTTGTGAGAAAGAAAATGTGTTGGCAAATAATGGAAATAAAGGATTTTCTTTTTCATTTAACCTTAATTAAAAATAGAAAAAATGTAAAAATTTGAAATTGTAATTAAAAAAATATTCAAGTTTTACTTTTAATTAATGCATAAACATTTTTCTAAATATAATCATGCTCATAAAGAGCTGGTATGCTGTGCTGTGGTACTGAGACAGCTGCAGCCAGATGCTTTCTTCCATCTTCACCTGATGTCATGTCATTAATTACAGGCTCTGGTTGGTCAACATGTACCTCTGTTAATTCTGGCTCAATGATGTCTCCATGAGTGATACAGAGGTTGTGGAGCACCGCACAGCATGCAACAACCTCCGGGGCGAAGACAGGGCTCACCTCAAGGGTTCTGCACAGGCTCTCGATAGGGGGTCAGGAGCCGGATGGGTGTATTAATGCAGGGATAACCCCCATCCCCAAAAATGTATCGTCCTGCAGGTGGGTATAAGCCCTCTTTATACACAGGGCTGTTCTTTAGTGCCCTTGCATCATGAATCGACCCAGGATAACCAACAAAAATGTCTCTGAACTTCCCCAGGTGGTCACAGATGGCTTGAAGCTGAATTGAGTGGAACAGCTTCCTGTTTAGGTAGCACTGTGCGTTGGCAGACGAAGGTTTTATTCGAATGTGGCACCCATCAGTAGCACCAACTGCCACTCTAAAACATTCGGATCCGGCCAAGTGGGCAAACCCAGCTCCTACACACTCTAGTTCATCACCAGTTGGTAGGGTGATGATCCTCCTGACGAGCCCTCTGACAGCCCTACTCATTTTGTGCACAATGTCGTGCACAGACGATTTTTATTGTAGTAGTCTAATCATGGTAATGTAGTATACTGTTGCTAAAGAGGTTAGCAGTACTTACATTATCTCTGAGGTAAAAAATCAATTACTTTCTTAGTTCTCTTCTGAGATTTACTACTCTCTGCCGTCTCAATGTGGAGTCGGGATACATGACTATAGATTAATCAGTAAGTGGCGCAAATAAAGACGATAAATACCCAAAATTTTGGCGAGTCGAGCTTGAAATGAGCATGCGGTCTGTAACTATGGTCACTTGACGTTGGTAAGATGGCGGTACGTACTTCTTTACCGGCCGAGTGGTGCATACTTCCTCCAGTCTAGTACGTACTCGGTAAGTATGCGATTTCGGACGCAGCCTAAGTCTGTTTCTGTTGATTATTTTGAACTTAGTTCTTGAATTAGTTCTTAATCTGGTCGTGATGTTAGTGAATTAAACCTACATCTCTCTGATGGTCTGATCCATGAGCTGTCTGTCCTGACACACTGCTTAAGCCCGGCTAGCTCAGTCGGTAGAGCATGAGACTCTTAATCTCAGGGTCGTGGGTTCGAGCCCCACGTTGGGTTAGTATCTTCATTTAATGTCTACAGAAACCAAAAGGTCATTCTTCCACTTTGGACAGCCAGTCTCCGGTGACTTATCAGGTGGATGTTTGTGCTTGTAGGACTGTTGTTTACTGGATGTTTTTCAGTTACTCATTTCCAATATTTCTGTTGGACTACACGTTGTTGTTGTGTCTCATATCCGTTTCATCAAAAGACATGGTTGTGCAATAAAAGACACTTGTCCCTGGGTGGGCTTAAACCACCAACCTTTCGGTTAACAGCCAAACGCACTAACCGATTGCACCACAGAGACACGCGCACAGCTGTTTCATTGGACGGTACACATGGGTCACATGACTTGCTAACTTTTACAGCAGGGTAATTAAGTTTGGCAAATTGCAATAATCACATGTTTCTGACCTGAATGAGAGGGGCATTAAAAATAACTCACACTTGTCAGAGACAACATTTGAAGCCCAGGTCAATAGAACCTGCTAGTTAGAGGAAGAGCACTTGTTTGTTAGTTTAAGTCCTAAAGTGGGTGTGGCTCGCACAGGGCTTGAACCAACGCCCTTGGCGTTATTAGCACCACGTTCAAACCAACTGAGCTAACCAGCCGGGGTGCAAGGACAGGGCATGTACCCACAAACACGATTCTACACTGACAGCCCTTCAGTTATGGAGCTGCCGCACAGAAAAGATGGAGAACTTTACTGTTGTTGAGCAAAACAGATCTTCGTGTGAGATGACTGAGGTTCATGTATTTTTCTTTTAAGAATAAATAAAAGCTGATGTTTTTAACCTCATACTTTCCTAATACTTTTATTCTACACGGTCTAAATTTCTTTTAGTACACAGTTCAGTTAGCAACTCCAAAAAATGTGGTTATCACCCATATCCTTTGCTGTGTGGGAGTGGGTTTTAGCTTTTTTTTGTCCTGAAATGAGTTTTTGCAACTTGGGATATCTGACATGTTAACTACCATCTATTCATCCAGCTTAAATACCATCAACACTACGTTAAACATGTGGAGTTAATGGTGTAATTATTAACCTTTGTGCTGAATTGTTTATCTTTTGTGCTTCCATGGTGTAATGGTTAGCACTGTGGATTCTGAATCCAGTGATCCAAGTTCAAATCTCGGTGGAACCTGGCTTTATTTAGGTAAAAACACTGTTATCAATGCTGAGTAGAGAATAAATAGTGTTTCACATATGACTGCTCTATGCCAAATTAGAACAAAAAAAGTGGCAAGTCTTTTTTTACTTAGTGCCATTTTCCAACAGTGGAACGTGTTGTTGTGATTTTGATACTCGGGTGGCAATGTTTAACTAAAATTACTTTTATTTAGTGTTTAAAACTTCTAAATTACCTCAGTTTTTTCTATTGATTTCAGTCAATTATATCAATCATGTAGTTTAAATAAGTTGAGATGTAAAAGTAAAGTCTGAAGTTGTGTTTATTTTTCTTTTTTGTTTAATTTATTCAGCAATGGCTAATCATTACGTTTAGTTTTCTTGGCGTCAAGGTTCCATGGTGTAATGGTTAGCACTCTGGACTCTGAATCCAGTGATCCGAGTTCAAATCTCGGTGGGACTTTACTGCTTTTATTCAGGGCCCGGTGTGAGGTCCAAGATTGACACAATGTGCTAGTTTAGAGTCACCTTAAATGACATGTTAATTTCCATCCATTCATCCAGCTTGAATATCATAATAGCACTAGTAGTGTTATAGTGTTCCACATGTGACTGCTCCATCCCAAAATATAATCGCTAATCATTGTTTACAGCGCCATCTAACAGCCAACTTGCTCTTAAATGACTAATTATTAACTTTTGGGCTTAAGTAAAACCTCACTGTGTGGTTCCATGGTGTAATGGTTAGCACTCTGGACTTTGAATCCAGTGATCCGAGCTCAAATCTCGGTGGAACCTGGTTTTATTTAGGTAAAAACACTGTTATCAATGCTGAGTAGAGAATAGTGTTCCACATATGACTGCTCTATGCCAAACTGTAACACCAAAAGGCAAATCATTGTTTACAGCGCCATCTACCGGCCAACTGGGTCCTAAACTTAACTCAGTGCAGTTTAACAGTGGAATAGTTTGTTATTTTGATACTTGGGTGGCAATGTTTAACTAAAATTACTCTTGTTTACTGACTGAAAACTTCTAAATTAGCTCAGAATTATATCAATCACGTAAGTTAAAAAAATCTGAGATGTAAAAGTAAAGTCTGAAGTTGTGTGTGTGTGTGTGTGTGTGTGTGTGTATTTTTCTTTTTGGCTTTCACTCTGGATTTGTGTCCAGAGTGCTAACCATTACACCATGGAACCACACAGTGAGGTCTGACTTAAGCCCAAAAGTTAATAATTAGTAATTTAAGAGCAAGTTGGCTGTTAGATGGCGCTGTAAACAATGATTTGCGATTATATTTTGGGATGGAGCAGCACTCCACACTGACAGCCCTTCAGTTATGGAGCTGCCACACAGAAACGATGGAGAGCTTTACTGTTGTTGAGCAGAACAGATCTTCGTGTGAGATGACTGAGGTTCATGTATTTTTCTTTTAAGAATAAATAAAAGCTGATGCTTTTAACCTCATACTTTCCTAATACTTTTATTCTACACGGTCTAAATTTCTTTTAGTCTTCTGCCATGTGCAGTGCAAGAATTCACTCAATTACACAGCAGTTCTTTTTTTTTTTATTGCCATTGATGAAATGGATTGTAAGCATTTATAAAGGTCATGCCACGTTCATTAGGTGAAATGAAGCCAGAATTGAAGATGGCAGAAGAACAGGGTGGTATTCTTACTTTTATTGATTAAAATATTCAGGTTAGAAAGTCCTGACACGCAGCACATGCTCACCTGACTCTCTCTCAACCATGCTACCTTTAATCGTTAAAGTAGGGGTGGCCCATATGGGGATCGAACCCGCAACCTTGAAGTTAATAAGCACCACGCACTAACCAAATGAGCTAACCGGCCAGTTAACCTATTCTTCCTTTAGATCTTTGTACATGATTCTACACTAACTCCATTCACCCAGCTGCATGGCAGCACAAAAACCATTTAAGAGTCTGCGCACTTACAGTGAAGATTAAAGCAAAACATCACAACGAGAAATCCTGACTTCAATCAATTTCTTTGAGGAATAACAGAAAACTTGAGTGACGTCCCATTCTTAATCCACCGGGTTTAATATGATGTTGGCCACCCTTTGCAGCTATAACAGCTTCAACTCCTCTGAGAGGCTTTCCACAAGGTTTAGGAGTGTGTTTATGGGAATTTTTGACCATTCTTCCAGAAGTGCATTTGTGAGGTCAGACACTGATGTTGTACGAGAAGGCCTGGCTCACAGTCTCCACTCTAATTCATCCCAAAGGTGTTCTATCAGGTTGAGACCAGTCAAGTTCTTCCACACCAAACTGGCTGATCCACGTCTTTAAGGACTTTGTGCTTTGTGCACTGGTGCGCAGTAATGTTGGAACAAGAAAGGGCCATCCCCAAACTGTTCCCACAAAGTTGGAAGCATGAAATTGTCCAAAATCTCTTGGTATGCTGAAGCATTAAGAGTTTCTCTCACTGGAACTAAGGGGCCAAGCCCAACTCCTGAAAAACACCCCCACACCATAATCCCCCCTCCACCAAACTTGTACAAGTACTGTTCTCCTGGCAACCGCCAAACCCAAACTCCATTGAATTGCCAGGTAGAGAAGCGTGATTCATCACTCCAGAGAACACGTCTCCACTGCTCTAGAGTCCGGTGGCGGCATGCTTTAGTCCATGCGCTTGGTGATGTAAGGCTTGGATGCCGCTGCTTGGCCATGGAAACCCATTCCATGAAGCTCTACACACTGTTCTTGAGCTCATCTGAAGGCCACATGAAGTTTGGAGGTCTGTAGCGATTGACTCAGCAGAATGTTGCCGACCTCTGTGCACTATGAGCCTCAGAATCCGCTGACCCGCTCTGTCATTTTACGTGGTACCACTTTGTTCCCAAACACTTCCACTTTGTTATAATACCACTGACAGTCGACTGTATAATATTTAGTAGTGAGGAAATTTCTCGACTGGACTTGTTGCACAGGTGGCATCACAGTACCACGCTGGAATTCACTGAGCTCCTAAGAGCGACAAAGCGAGGTGCTTGGTTTAATACACCTGTGGCCATGGAAGTGATTGGAACACCTGAATTCAATGATTTGGATGGGTGAGTGAATACTTTTGGCAATATAGTGTATTTTGTAACTGGACCTCGTGTATTATAAAATGGTTGTTAATAGTGTACTGTCTCTTTAGGAGATATGAGTTCATTAAGTTTTAGGGTAACAATCTCAGGCTGCTCTGAGTGAGCTGACAGTAGGTCTGTATCTTCACTGCTGAGTTCAATGTTCTGTAACATGTCGGAAACGTTGTGTTGCTATTGTAAAAATGAACATCCATGCACCTTCATATATTCAGTGAGTTTATTTATTTATTATTTAATGTTATAAGATTTTGATGCTTGTTGATCCTGGTCATCCATGTTCTACACTTCTCATACAGCTGTGTGGATCAACAAGGGCGGCACCTCAGTGGAGTTCCTCTAACCAGTCACACACAGATACCCAAAATGCATCGTTCTGGTAAAAGAAGAGAGAGAGAGAGGATGGGTTAGAGAGAAATAGCTGCAACAATCACTGAAATGTGAAATTGAGATGTAACGTGTCCTGATTGGACGGCTCCACCATCGCCCCTCCTTGATGCGCCGACGACGTCTCCTGCTAAATAAAACAAGAAGAGATGTAGGAACATTCCGGAAGCTGTAGTGTTTGGACAGATGAGCATGTAGAGCAGCGTTTATCAGGTAAAATACACTGATTGTGGGAATGTTACCTGGATTTCTTACACGTCCGCTCAGCTACACACTGGACTACTGCGCTGCTTCCTTCTCAAGAGCAAAGGATACGTAGCTGTGGTCTGATCAAACTTCCACTGCACACACACACACACACACACACACATATCTCTTTTAGATGGAGCACAAGAACCTCAGTATTAATAAATATGTGTCTACATTTTAGCATCTGTGTTGATGCAGATACAAGTACTGAAATGTACCTCAGACACCAGCTGCTTGGTGCTTTGGTTGGACTGTCTGAACATCACAGCCATCTCGGTGATGCTCTCCTCATCTAGATGATCCAGCTGAGACACAAACACACACACACACAGACACAAATACATGAGTATGTAAGATAATAAAGATACAATCTTATGTACAGTGGATCTCCATCATGTCACTGTACTACGTCTAGGGTGGATGTTGTACCTGGCATGTGCTGTGCTATTCCACAGGGCTGCTGTACCCCTTCATTACCCACTCATGATCCAGCAGATGCTCCACCTTTATGCGCCGCTCTGGAACCACCTACAGGACAAGATACAAGAACTTCAGGTGATGAAGCCCACAGAGAAACACACACCCACTTTGCTCACATTAAACACACCATAAACACACACCTGCAGCATCTCCTTAATCAGCAGTACAGAACCAGGAGACAGCCAGTCAGGAGTGTCAAAATGTCCTTTCTGAGGAAACACAGAGCAAAACAATCACATATGATCAAAGGACATCACCACAAGCCATTACTGTTACTTTTACTGTATGTTTAACATGCTGCTGATCATTAAATAATGGATTCAATTTCATAATCGTAACAAGACGTGTATGCCAATGGTGTTTCATTGTAGTTCCAAGACTTACAGTGATTTGTTCATGGAGCTCCACAAAGTTGTCACCATCGAACGGGAGGTAGCCACACAGCATGTCATATAGGACAACACCCAAGCTCCAAACATCTGCCTAAAACACACACACACACACATATTCATTGTCTTTTTTAACCATGCTTTACCCTGGTCAGTCCCCTCATCCAGACCTCATAGAATAACTCATGAATGGGGCTACAGAGGGGACTGAACACCTTGGATTTGGAGACTTTTCAATTGAAGTTTATCAGGAATAACCTGGGGACACACCCCACACACACCTACCTCTGCACCAAGATAGGGTTGCGCATCAATGATTTCTGGTGCCAAGTAGGGAGGCGTTCCACAGCCCTCAATCAGAGCAGTACCCAATCCACCCTACAACAAAACAGATTTCTATCAACCGAAGGTCCAACTGTTGACTCGCATCTGCAACACAACACACAAACTGAACCAGCATGGCTCTGTGATGTCCTGTTCATCTAACTGATCACTGAAACTAATTGTGGACACCATGTGTGCAAGGCTTTAGCATGATGGATGGGGGTGAGCACAGCACCTTACTAGACTCTCTGAATGGTATGCTTGATTTAAGTATACACTACAGTCTTAAGAGAGACACGAACCTCTGGTTTGGCACAGAGACCAAAGTCGATGAGCTTGATGTTGTTCTTCTCATCCAGCATCATGTTTTCCTGAGAGTCAAAATAAAACACGTCATGTCCAAGCACTAACAAAGAAAGAGCACAAAGTATAAGTGGAAATCGTTTGGCTGACGCACTGGTTTAAGGTCACGGTGGGCATATCCCTGGCTGTGGACGTAGGCCAGCGCCGAGACGATCTGACGGAAGATCCTCCTCCGACAACCTGTCGTTACTATCGATGTGGTCGAACAGATCGCCACCCGGACAAAACTGGAGGAGAGAGCGAGTCAAGTGAGCAGCAAATCATCGTAAATCCAGAGATTAAATCAAATCTGATAGTTTCCAACCACTGATGGTACCTCAAGCACCATGTAGATCTGGTCAGCAGTCTCCATGACTTGGTACAAGCGGCACACGTGCTGATGATTGAGGTTCTTCAGGGCTTCAATCTCTATCCTCAAATCAGACAACTCATCCTGCAATGGGGATGAAACCGGAACAGTTTTATGACTTTTCAAATCAGAATTAGGAGGAACAAACGTTTGGAAACTGAGACACGTCCGTCTTTAACAGACGGTTTTGCTGAAACTAACCCCGAGCTCTTTCTTCTCCAGGATCTTGATAGCCACTGGCTCTTGAGTCTGAATGTGCCTGCCGAGCTTGACCGTCGCATAACCACCTGAAGAACGATTGAATTAAAAAATATTAAGTCAGGTTTTAAAAGATGCACATCTGTGTTACACAAAGGCAGAGAGACGACTGAAAGTGGTACCAGTTACCTGATCCAATGGTTTTGTAAACCTCATAGCACTTGTGCAGCTCAGAGACGTCCTCAACCACACGTGACGTTCCCTCTGTGGTGTCGTCTGTCTTGGGTACAACGCATGGAACTTCTACCTGCTGCCCACAGGAGACATGTTATTATTATTACTGATTTGGCCTCTTCTTGTTTCATCCTACATGTATCTCATTCATGAGCAGAGGAACCCAAACAGCTACATCTGTAGTATAGTGGTGATGATAATTCACCTCACTCCTGACTGTTCCTTCTCTCTCAGTCAGGTTCTGAATGGCGCTGATCCACGCCCGTCTACCTGCCTCACAGTCGGCCTGGAACGTACAGCTCCTGTACACACACGGTGATAGATACAGATTATATAGGATGCAGACAGACAGACAGATTGAGTAGATAGATAAACAGATAGATAGACAGACATTCAGACAGACAGATGGATAGACAGATAGATAAATAGTGTGACTATCGATCTGTCTATTGATCATCTATCTAAGTGTGTCTATATCTGTCTGTCTTTCGATTATCTATAATCTATCTTCCTGTCTTTCCATCTGTCTATCTAACATCTGTCTGTCTGTCTGTTTATTAATCATGTCTATTAATCAACTATCTGTCTGTCTATCTATCTGTCTATCAATCATCTTGTCTGTCTATTGCCTGTCTATTGATCATCTATTTGTCTGTCTAATATTTGTCTGTCTGTCTATTGATCATCTGTCTGTCTATCTCTGATGATTATAGATCTGGACTTACCTTGTGGGCGTGTCCACCCGGAAGCAGAAGCGTCGCCCGGCGTCCTCGCAGCTCTGGACTGAACAGTGCTGCAGGTCTTCCACCAGCACCGTGAAGTCAAGCTGGGGAATAGAACATAAAACCTTCTTATTTATACAGTCGATGATATAAACGCCGGTGAAATCGTCCCAGATGTAAACACGACGGAGACGGTTTGGGATGCAGTCCAGCACTGCTGTGATGCACCAGAATTATGAGAGGCGTACGGCCGCTGTGCATTATGGGTATTTCACAGAGCTGATTTGGATCATGTGAAGTCATGTGACCTACCTTAAACCTCTTCTTGTATAGAAGCTGATCGTTTTGTATGATGAACCACCGCCTGCATCAATATACATATATATAATATTAAGTGTAAATATATAATATTGAGTGTATATATGTAATATTGAGTGTATATATATAATATTGAGTGTATATATGTAATATTGAGTGTATATATATAATATTGAGTGTATATATGTAATATTGAGTGTATATATATATAATATTGAGTGTATATATATATAATATTAAGTGTAAATATATAATACCGCTGTAAACAATGATTTGCCTTTTGGTGTTACAATTTGGCATAGAGCAGTCACATGTGGAACACTATTCTCTACTCAGCATTGATAACAGTGTTTTTACCTAAATAAAATCAGGTTCCACCGAGATTTGAACTCGGATGACTGGATTCAAAGTCCAGAGTGCTAACCATTACACCATGGAACCACACAGTGAGGTCCTACTTAAGCCCAAAAGTTAATAATTAGTCATTTTAGATGGCGCTGTAAACAATGATTTGCGATTATATTTTGGGATGGAGCAGTCACATGTGGAACACTATAACACTACTAGTGCTATTATGATATTCAAGCTGGATGAATGGATGGAAATTAACATGTCATTTAAGGTGACTCTAAACTCTCTGTTGTACTGCACGTAGGGCTGGGCGATTTTGCCCAAAAAAAAAAAAACCTCGATTATTTTAAAATTATACCCGATTGTCGATTGTCGATTACGATTTTGATTTTTTTTTTGTTCCTGCAAAATTCAATTAAAATAAGACTCAAATTGCTTGCATTGTAATTAAATGCTGCAGAAGTGCTAACATAGTAACAGCACCACCTATAATTATCCTTTTAAGGGACTCAAACTTTATAACAATAACAATATCACAATAATTAAAACAAAATAGATCTAAATTATCTATATCCATATCTATCTATATCTAAGAATAGCTCACAAACAGCTTTTATTTTAAATAATGTTCAGCAGAACCCCTTACATTAGGAAAAAAAAACTACAAAAAGTTATTTACAGGTGTCTTAAAAGGAACACGAGCCTGTACTGTGTTGAGTACATTTTGTCCTCTTGTGATTTGGGAGGTGGATACAACATTTTAAACATTTAAAGATGTGTAATGTGTAGTGGTGGGCGATATGGCCCTAAAATAATATCACGATATTTCAGGGGTTTTTTTTGCGATAACGATATTTTTGGCGATATAATGAAACACTGAAAAATATTTTATTTATTTCGAGAAAACACTATTGCAAAAAAATTATGTTCAGGTTTTATTTAGAATTAATGTAAGTTAACACATCGTAAAAAATGTAGGAAGTATGTAAGAATTACACACACTTTTCTTTATTTTGTCTTTGCAGTAAAAATAATGTAACATAATGTAATGGCAAAGTCAGGCTATTTCCATAGGGGTGGCCAGACTGAGACCATCGCTCACACAGGGGTCGCACAGAAACTGATTTTTTTATGTGGTCACTCACTCATTTACCTATACAGGCAGTGAGTGTCATGTAGAATTACATCACGAACAACCGCATACTAATAATAAGCTTTTTTTCTCTTTCTGTTTTCCATAACAAGTAATATATATATATATATACACACTGGAACTCGTAGCGCGCCACAATTACTATTAAGTACAGTAGTAGTATTAGTACTGGTGGACATTAATGTTGAGAGTATTCCTGCACTGTCTGGTGGAGGTGCGCTGTTGAATTGCGTCCCTGTGTAAACCTGCGTGCAGAAATACTTCCGCAAAAAGCTGCCGGCAATCTGTGATTGGGGTTTGGGTTGCCAAAGATTAATTTATGGTGGACTTGGAGTTTTTGGAACGAGCTCCTGCACCGCAGAGCCGCGTTTCTTCATACTCGTTACTGTACCCAAATGACCCACGTAACGAACGTACGCCATTTGCGTAGCTGTGTGACGTCATTACGTAAGGTATGCAGAATATCGCTTTTATTACGATATGGTACTTTTTGTATCGTTTTAAAAATTATACCGGTATTATCGTGAACGATACGATATAGCACACCCCTAGTAATGTGTCGTTTTAGTCCCATAAAACTTTCAAACTGTATTAACCACCATTATGTGTCGTAGAATGGTTCGATTCTATTGAACGGCCCTTTAAGCCAAAATAAAGGAACCGATTCGCGCATTTGGGAGTCGTTACATACATACGGCTCTTTAAAAGGAACCGAGACAAAAGATCCGACTCCCTATCGCAGAATTCACTGCAGCAGTTTCCCAGACGCGATTTCTTTACTCAGTAAAGGATGTGATTTAAAATGTAGCGAATTACAATTCTTAGTACAAAACTTCCTTAAGTAAAAGTAAAATTACAGGTTGTAAAATCTACTTTAAAAAATACAAGTACACAAAAAACGACTCAATTACAGTAATCGCGCTCATCAGCTCCGTATTTTGATTCAGTTCAGCGGTGTTTGATTCAGTGAATCTTAATTAAACTCTTCTGTTTGTGTCTCGTTTTGCCGATCGTGTTTGTGCTCCTTATTACTGAATCTAACCGTTACCGTGTGTCATCCGTGTTGTTTTCCGTTTACTGTTTTGGTTTTCGCTGGTTTTGGACTCTACCTGATTTTGTACACTGTTTTGCCTTTTTATATTAAACTTTCCCTGATATACAGTGTATCACAAAAGTGAGTACACCCCTCACATTTCTGCAAATATTTCATTATATCTTTTCATGGGACAACACTATAGACATGAAACTTGGATATAACTTAGAGTAGTCAGTGTACAGCTTGTATAGCAGTGTAGATTTACTGTCTTCTGAAAATAACTCAACACACAGCCATTAATGTCTAAATAGCTGCAACATAAGTGAGTACACCCCACAGTGAACATGTCCAAATTGTGCCCAAATGTGTCGTTGTCCTTCCCTGGTGTCATGTGTCAAGGTCCCAGGTGTAAATGGGGAGCAGGGCTGTTAAATTTGGTGTTTTGGGTACAATTCTCTCATACTGGCCACTGGATATTCAACATGGCACCTCATGGCAAAGAACTCTCTGAGGATGTGAGAAAAAGAATTGTTGCTCTCCACAAAGATGGCCTGGGCTATAAGAAGATTGCTAACACCCTGAAACTGAGCTACAGCATGGTGGCCAAGGTCATACAGCAGTTTTCCAGGACAGGTTCCACTCGGAACAGGCTTCGCCAGGGTCGACCAAAGAAGTTGAGTCCACGTGTTCGGCGTCATATCCAGAGGTTGGCTTTAAAAAATAGACACATGAGTGCTGCCAGCATTGCTGCAGAGGTTGAAGACGTGGGAGGTCAGCCTGTCAGTGCTCAGACCATACACCGCACACTGCATCAACTCGGTCTGCATGGTCGTCATCCCAGAAGGAAGCTGGCGCACAAGAAAGTCAGCAAACAGTTTGCTGAAAACAAGCAGTCCAAGAACATGGATTACTGGAATGCCCTGTGGTCTGACGAGACCAAGATAAACTTGTTTGGCTCAGATGGTGTCCAGCATGTGTGGCGGCGCCCTGGTGAGAAGTACCAAGACAACTGTATCTTGCCTACAGTCAAGCATGGTGGTGGTAGCATCATGGTCTTGGGCTGCATGAGTGTTGCTGGCACTGGGGAGCTGCGGTTCATTGAGGGAAACATGAATTCCAACATGTACTGTGACATTCTGAAACAGAGCATGATCCCCTCCCTTCGAAAACAACCTCCAAGATGACAACTGCCTTGCTGAGGAAGCTGAAGGTAAAGGTGATGGACTAAACCCAATTGAGCACCTGTGGCGCATCCTCAAGTGGAAGGTGGAGGAGTTCAAGGTGTCTAACATCCACCAGCTCCGTGATGTCATCATGGAGGAGTGGAAGAGGATTCCAGTAGCAACCTGTGCAGCTCTGGTGAATTCCATGCCCAGGAGGGTTAAGGCAGAGCTGGATAATAATGGTGGTCACACAAAATATTGACACTTTGGGCACAATTTGGACATGTTCACTGTGGGGTGTACTCACTTATGTTGCCAGCCATTTAGACATTAATGGCTGTGTGTTGAGTTATTTTCAGAAGACAGTAAATCTACACTGCTATACAAGTTGTACACTGACTACTCTAAGTTATATCCAAGTTTTATTTCTATAGTGTTGTCCCATGAAAAGATATAATAAAATATTTGCAGAAATGTGAGGGGTGTACTCACTTTTGTGATACACTGTATATTCCGCGAGCGTCTGGTCAGTTTCTGCTTCGTGACATGTTGGTATTTTAAAATATAAAGTATGTAAACAATCGCGATTGTCACATTCTAACATCGGGTAAAAACGTTCATGCGAATTAACCGAATTAATCATGAAAATCGCCCAGCCCTAACTGCACATGCGCTGAATGCTACCATCCTGAAACTGCTAATGTTTCACAATCTTGGACCTCACACCGGGCCCCAAATAAAAGCAGTAAGGTCCCACCGAGATTTGAACTCAGATCACTGGATTCAGAGTCTAGAGTGCTAACCATTACACCATGGAATCCTAACACCACAACAAAAAAGAAAAATAAACACAACCTTAGACTTTACTTTTACATCTTAAGTTATTTATATTTAAACTTACGCGATTGATATAATTGACTGAAATCAATTTTAAAAAACTGAGGTAATTTAGAAGTTTTGAACACTAAATAAAAGTAATTTTAGTTAAACATTGAAACCCAAGTATCAACATCACAACAAAACGTTCCACTGTTGGAAAATTGCACTAAGTTCAGGACGCAGTTGGCCGGTAGATTTCGCTGTAAACAATGACTTGCCACTTTGTGTTCTAATTTGGCATAGAGCAGTCTTATGTGAAACACTATTGTCTTCTCAGCATTGATAACAGTGTTTTTACCTAAATAAAACCAGGTTCCACTGAGACTTGAACTCCCGAGTCCCGAGTGCTAACCATTACACCATGGAACAACAAACAAAGAACCCAGTACAAAGGTTAATAATTACACCATTAACTCCACATGTTTTATGTAGTGTTTATGGTATTTAAGCTGGATGAATAAATGGAAGTTAACATGTCAGACATCCCAAGCTGCAAAAACTCATTTCAGGGAGCTAAAAAGAAAAGCTAAAAACCTCTCACACACAGCAAAGTATTTGGGTGATAACAGAACTTTTAGGAGCTGCTAACTGAGCTACTAAACTAACTGTTTACGTCACAAAGAAATTAATGTGTACTGTGCACTAGATAGTGTGCAAGATAATAGATTTATGTTCCCTACATAGTGCAATAGATTGTATATTTAATCATAGATTTATGTGCGCTCTTGGCCACTCGTTTTAGATTTCGGGAGATTTTATCTGACTTGCGGGATTCAGGAAGCCGCTATGTATATGCTGGAGACTCCCGGAACTTTTTCTGTACTTTATTTTACAAAAAGCCAGAGTGTACAATGAGAGGGGGAATTATGTTTCTTATTATATAATTGTTTCCCAGACTTCATTAGTTTATTACATTAATAAAATTACTTTTTATTCACCTACAAACCGTAGTGGGTTTTCACTGCACATGATGAACTAATAAACACAAAATCATTTATTAGTCATTCATCTCATAAATCATGATACACTGCTCTTCCCTACATGAAAGTAAGTACAAAGTATCGGTATCGGATCGATATCGGCGATACTGGCCCTGTATTTACTTGCTGTCGGATCGATACCAAATTTAGCAGTATCGCACACCACTAATACAGATGTGCTAATGGAGATGTTTTACTGCTAAGCTGCTGTTCAACTCCAGTCCAGTTGGTGGCGCTGGTGCGTCTTAAGTTGTTCTGCCAACCGCCATTAAACATCATAAGAAGAACAAGAAGCTGCTGTGTTTGTACTGTAGAGCCTCATCTGTAAGTAAAATATGTATTTAATTATAACCCTTATATTTAATTATAACCACATTCTAATTAATAATAAAACTAGAGTTCATAATAAAACATCACTGTGAGGATTTGAGGAGCTTTAAGTCCAGTTTTATTTAAACACACAAACTATTAGCTGCTCCGCTAACTGTTAGCACCACACATGATTCAGTACTGATGAACCGATTCATTTGAACCGATCCAGCAAAATGAATTAATTGAGCGGAACTGATTGAGTCGGGCCAGACAAATAACAAATCCATTATACAGAACTGGTCCTTCTCTGTAAGAAAAAGTTGATTTTAGCCTGGCCCAAGTTCATTTTATACCCAAAATCTAACTGCCAACATGGCACACTCAGCAATGGTGCACATGAAAATTGCAACATGCTACATCTAGTGTAATTTAAGATTGTATTTTAAAGACGTTTAAAAACTATACTGAAGGCATTATTCATGCATAGACAGACAAACAATAAGTCCGTCACGATAAGGTTTTTCCCTGTACAAAAATCTTGTTTTACACTGACCTGCCAATTGTGATTCCATTCATGAAAAATTTATTCCTCAAACTCAATTTCCATTGGTATTTTCAAAGCCTATTTCAGCATCTGGCCAGATCTAGCCCTCTTCTCTCAGGAAGGACAACTAATTTCATACCTCCAAATCAGATATCTTGTGCAGAGGAATATATTTTTTTTAATTCTCTTTGTAGGTTGAAACAAATGTGAAATATTTAATACATTGTTTATGTATCCTCTTTAATCATCTTGTTTTAGACAAACCGCTGTACCTCAACATGTTCTTACCTAGCATTGGGAAATTGTCTGGTAGTTATGGCTATTCTTTTTGATCGTTTTCTTCCCGTATACAACAATAAAACTAGCAAATGACTACCATTATTTCTTACAGATACCCCTTTTCCACCAAAAAAAACATGGTTCTAGAACCGGTTCTGTTCAGGTTTCTCTGAACCTTGGTGTTCTGTAGAGAACGGACGTGCGTTTCCTCCAGTTTTTGAGAACCAAGCCTCCGTCATCAGCGGTGGGCGTTACTTACTAAGATTTTAGAGCAGTAATAACATGGCGGAATGTGTGGATTATGTGCGAGCATTTGTTCTGCTGTTACAGATGTTGGTTTTTATGTAAAAAGATCTAACAGTCAGTGATAATAAGACGTGACGTGTTTGTGTCAGTTGTTGTTTTCTTTAGTTCACTGATGCCTTTTGCTCTTCGCTTTCACCGCGACTCT
This sequence comes from Trichomycterus rosablanca, assembly GCF_030014385.1. Lineage (NCBI taxonomy): Eukaryota > Metazoa > Chordata > Actinopteri > Siluriformes > Trichomycteridae > Trichomycterus > Trichomycterus rosablanca. The sequence continues at coordinate 20,122,484 of NC_086001.1, read as the reverse complement.
CGGCACAAATAGCGGATTTGCTCAGCGCTCGACTCGAGCGATAAAACATCATTAAAGTTTCACGACACGAACAAACATCTGTGTGAAATAACCATCAAATCTACTCTAAAATAACACTACTCTATGTGTTTAACTGGATTTACATGTGTGGTGTTTATGCAGCTCGGGGAATTGAAAAAGCTTCACGCTTTATTATTAACGTTAAGCGTGTTTCGTTCTGTCCGGGTCACTTTTACCACATCATATCACACAATTCACCTTTTTTAATGCGCTTTGAAAATATCAGCGGCAAAGTGGCTAAACATTTAATCAGGTGAAGTTTAAAAGATAAAAATGCAGCGATAAGCTCCATACGAGACTCCAGCGGATAGCATTGTTGCTAACGTGCTAGCCTGTACAACATGACACGCCCACTGACTGACGTCACGGTTCGGGCTGAAAAACCAAGTATTCTGTGGAGCCAGATTGGCCCGCTAGTTCACTGTCTGGAACCTCTTTTTTCCGGTGGAAACACGCGGTACCGGTTCAAAATCAAGTTCGGGAACCGGAACAGGCTCCGTGCCGGGTCGGTGGAAAAGGGGTAAGAGAGGGACCAGTTCTGTATAATGAATTTGATATTTGTCTGGCTCGACTTGAATTGTGCCACCAGTATGCTTCTGAAATTGCCCCTTTGAATCAATTTTCATGTGCACCATTGCTGAGTGTGCCATGTTGGCAGTTAGATTTTAGGTATAAAATGAACTTGGGCCAGGCTAAAATCAACTTTTTCTTACAGAGAGGGACCAGTTCTGTATAATAGATTTGTTATTTGTCTGGCCCGACTTGAATTATGCCACCAGTATGCTTCTGAAATTGCCCCTTTGAATGAATTTTCATGTGCACCATTGCTGAGTGTGCCATGTTGGCAGTTAGATTTTAGGTATAAAATGAACTTGGGCCAGGCTAAAATCAACTTTTTCTTACAGAGAGGGACCAGTTCTGTATAATAGATTTGTTATTTGTCTGGCCCGACTTGAATTATGCCACCAGTATGCTTCTGAAATTGCCCCTTTGAATGAATTTTCATGTGCACCATTGCTGAGTGTGCCATGTTGGCAGTTAGATTTTAGGTATAAAATGAACTTGGGCCAGGCTAAAATCAACTTTTTCTTACAGAGAGGGACCAGTTCTGTATAATGGATTTGTTATTTGTCTGGCCCGACTTGAATTATGCCACCAGTATGCTTCTGAAATTGCCCCTTTGAATGAATTTTCATGTGCACCATTGCTGAGTGTGCCATGTTGGCAGTTAGATTTTAGGTATAAAATGAACTTGGGCCAGGCTAAAATCAACTTTTTCTTACAGAGAGGGACCAGTTCTGTATAATAGATTTGTTATTTGTCTGGCCCGACTTGAATTATGCCACCAGTATGCTTCTGAAATTGCCCCTTTGAATGAATTTTCATGTGCACCATTGCTGAGTGTGCCATGTTGGCAGTTAGATTTTAGGTATAAAATGAACTTGGGCCAGGCTAAAATCAACTTTTTCTTACAGAGAGGGACCAGTTCTGTATAATGGATTTGTTATTTGTCTGGCCCGACTTGAATTATGCCACCAGTATGCTTCTGAAATTGCCCCTTTGAATGAATTTTCATGTGCACCATTGCTGAGTGTGCCATGTTGGCAGTTAGATTTTAGGTATAAAATGAACTTGGGCCAGGCTAAAATCAACTTTTTCTTACAGAGAGGGACCAGTTCTGTATAATAGATTTGTTATTTGTCTGGCCCGACTTGAATTATGCCACCAGTATGCTTCTGAAATTGCCCCTTTGAATGAATTTTCATGTGCACCATTGCTGAGTGTGCCATGTTGGCAGTTAGATTTTAGGTATAAAATGAACTTGGGCCAGGCTAAAATCAACTTTTTCTTACAGAGAGGGACCAGTTCTGTATAATAGATTTGTTATTTGTCTGGCCCGACTTGAATTATGCCACCAGTATGCTTCTGAAATTGCCCCTTTGAATGAATTTTCATGTGCACCATTGCTGAGTGTGCCATGTTGGCAGTTAGATTTTAGGTATAAAATGAACTTGGGCCAGGCTAAAATCAACTTTTTCTTACAGAGAGGGACCAGTTCTGTATAATGGATTTGTTATTTGTCTGGCCCGACTTGAATTATGCCACCAGTATGCTTCTGAAATTGCCCCTTTGAATGAATTTTCATGTGCACCATTGCTGAGTGTGCCATGTTGGCAGTTAGATTTTAGGTATAAAATGAACTTGGGCCAGGCTAAAATCAACTTTTTCTTACAGAGAGGGACCAGTTCTGTATAATAGATTTGTTATTTGTCTGGCCCGACTTGAATTATGCCACCAGTATGCTTCTGAAATTGCCCCTTTGAATGAATTTTCATGTGCACCATTGCTGAGTGTGCCATGTTGGCAGTTAGATTTTAGGTATAAAATGAACTTGGGCCAGGCTAAAATCAACTTTTTCTTACAGAGAGGGACCAGTTCTGTATAATGGATTTGTTATTTGTCTGGCCCGACTTGAATTATGCCACCAGTATGCTTCTGAAATTGCCCCTTTGAATGAATTTTCATGTGCACCATTGCTGAGTGTGCCATGTTGGCAGTTAGATTTTAGGTATAAAATGAACTTGGGCCAGGCTAAAATCAACTTTTTCTTACAGAGAGGGACCAGTTCTGTATAATAGATTTGTTATTTGTCTGGCCCGACTTGAATTATGCCACCAGTATGCTTCTGAAATTGCCCCTTTGAATGAATTTTCATGTGCACCATTGCTGAGTGTGCCATGTTGGCAGTTAGATTTTAGGTATAAAATGAACTTGGGCCAGGCTAAAATCAACTTTTTCTTACAGAGAGGGACCAGTTCTGTATAATAGATTTGTTATTTGTCTGGCCCGACTTGAATTATGCCACCAGTATGCTTCTGAAATTGCCCCTTTGAATGAATTTTCATGTGCACCATTGCTGAGTGTGCCATGTTGGCAGTTAGATTTTAGGTATAAAATGAACTTGGGCCAGGCTAAAATCAACTTTTTCTTACAGAGAGGGACCAGTTCTGTATAATGGATTTGTTATTTGTCTGGCCCGACTTGAATTATGCCACCAGTATGCTTCTGAAATTGCCCCTTTGAATGAATTTTCATGTGCACCATTGCTGAGTGTGCCATGTTGGCAGTTAGATTTTAGGTATAAAATGAACTTGGGCCAGGCTAAAATCAACTTTTTCTTACAGAGAGGGACCAGTTCTGTATAATGGATTTGTTATTTGTCTGGCCCGACTTGAATTATGCCACCAGTATGCTTCTGAAATTGCCCCTTTGAATGAATTTTCATGTGCACCATTGCTGAGTGTGCCATGTTGGCAGTTAGATTTTAGGTATAAAATGAACTTGGGCCAGGCTAAAATCAACTTTTTCTTACAGAGAGGGACCAGTTCTGTATAATAGATTTGTTATTTGTCTGGCCCGACTTGAATTATGCCACCAGTATGCTTCTGAAATTGCCCCTTTGAATGAATTTTCATGTGCACCATTGCTGAGTGTGCCATGTTGGCAGTTAGATTTTAGGTATAAAATGAACTTGGGCCAGGCTAAAATCAACTTTTTCTTACAGAGAGGGACCAGTTCTGTATAATAGATTTGTTATTTGTCTGGCCCGACTTGAATTATGCCACCAGTATGCTTCTGAATAAAAATAGGTTTTCCTTACAGTGGAAATGCAGCCTGAAAGAATGAATTGAAAAAATATTTTACAAAGTAAATATATAAATTATATTTGAATCACATTTTTACATTGACAATATCACGATGAGAATCAGCCAAAAAAATTATGTTCACGTCTTCATTTAGTTGATTTATGTCGGTAAAATATAAAGTGTGCAGCAAATATCCATGGCGAACGCTCCCTTTATGAATAAGGAACCAACTTCAGCCGCTAAATAAGAAGCTGCGAATAAGTAACCAAACGAATCGGAAGCCGCGAATAACTAACTAACTTCAGCCTAGTTGATAAACTAGATGTAAAGAAAATCAGACTTAATCATTTCACTTTGGGCCACAAAACCACTTCCACCAAACTCAAAGGGTTGTTTCCCAGACAGGGATTAAGGCTTATAGTCCAGGACTACATTTAGCTTTAAATAGAGAATCTCCATTCAAAATGCTGTGTAGTCTAGGACTAGGCTTAATCCCTGTCTGTGAAACCAACCCAAAAAGTTCTATTAGAAGTCTTTTCTGTCTGATGCTGCTCAGTCCCACAATAGTTTCAACATTTTCACTCTGTTTACAGCCTCACAGCATTAAAAATAAACAGTTAAAACAGTCTGAAAGAATTTTCCTGGATTTCTCTTTAATAGGGAATAAAGTACATTTGTCTATCTGTCTGTCTGTCTGTCAGATCTTTTAATAATGCAGTCAGCAGAAGAGGGACACGTCACCCCCATAGATCTACAAAATGAAGGATTCCAAGAGAAACTAATAAAAAAGGAGGAGGAAGAAGATGGAAGTTACTTCTGTAAGTAAATGTGGAGCAATTTGCCATGTTAGTACAGTACAGTGTGGTTAGTATAATAGAAATAATAAGAGAATGTGGATAGTGGGATTAGAACCTGTACTGTACCATACTGTCCTGTGGAGAAGTGCTGATACACTCCAGTCTGGATTAAATGTAAGTAGTATTTATTTGTGGTAACTAAACCCACAACCTTCAGTTTCCTCCAGTTGTTGAGTTTCTTCTTCACATATTGAGGAATTTCAGGTGAAGGATCTTTAATCCCTGTGGAACACGTCACCTCTGAGGAACACCTCACCCCAGAGGACCAACAGTGTGGAGGTTTCCAGATGAAGCCTGTGAAGAAGGAAGAACCTGAAGATAAAGATGAACTCAGTAAGATATTTTTTATCTTGAGTAAAATAAGATTTGGATTGAATAGAATCAGAGGAACCTGGGATGAAGCATCATACAGTGAAAGCTTGTATTGTGCTCATGCAGATCAGTGTGAGCAGGAAATGATGAATGCAGGATGAATCACGTTACAGGACTTTAGCATCAGATCTCAGTTTAACAATTACTAACAGTATTTATTATTTATAATGTTATAAATTTATTTATTATTTATAATGTTATACATGTATTTTTATTATTTATAATGTTATAAATGTATTTATTATTTATAATGTTATTAATGTATTTGATTATTTATAATGTTATAAATGTATTTATTATTTATAATGTTATAAATGTATTTATTATTTATAATGTTATAAATGTATTTGATTATTTATAATGTTATAAATGTATTTGATTATTTATAATGTTATAAATGTATTTGATGATTTATAATGTTATAAATGTATTTGATTATTTATAATGTTATACAGTGTATCACAAAAGTGAGTACACCCCTCACATTTCTGCAGATATTTAAGTATATCTTTTCATGGGACAACACTGACAAAATGACACTTTGACACAATGAAAAGTAGTCTGTGTGCAGCTTATATAACAGTGTAAATTTATTCTTCCCTCAAAATAACTCAATATACAGCCATTAATGTCTAAACCACCGACAATAAAAGTGAGTACACCCCTTAGTGAAAGTTCCTGAAGTGTCAATATTTTGTGTGGCCACCATTATTTCCCAGAACTGCCTTAACTCTCCTGGGCATGGAGTTTACCAGAGCTTCACAGGTTGCCACTGGAATGCTTTTCCACTCCTCCATGACGACATCACGGAGCTGGCGGATATTCGAGACTTTGCGCTCCTCCACCTTCGGCTTGAGGATGCCCCAAAGATGTTCTATTGGGTTTAGGTCTGGAGACATGCTTGGCCCGTCCATCACCTTTACCCTCAGCCTCTTCAATAAAGCAGTGCACACCTGAGACCTAGTAACACTAACGAGTCACATGACATTTTGGAGGGAAAATGACAAGCAGTGCTCAATTTGGACATTTAGGGGTGTAGTCTCTTAGGGGTGTACTCACTTTTGTTGCCGGTGGTTTAGACATTAATGGCTGTATATTGAGTTATTTTGAGGTAAAAATAAATTTACACTGTTATATAAGCTGCACACAGACTACTTTTCATTGTGTCAAAGTGTCATTTTGTCAGTGTTGTCCCATGAAAAGATATACTTAAATATCTGCAGAAATGTGAGGGGTGTACTCACTTTTGTGATACACTGTAAATGTATTTATTATTTATAATGTTATAATTGTATTTGATTATTTATAATGTTATAAATGTATTTGATTATTTATAATGGTATAAATGTATTTGATTATTTATAATGTTATAAATGTATTTGATTATTTATAATGTTATAAATGTGTTTGATTATTTATAATGTTATAAATGTATTTGGTTATTTTCTGCTTCAGAACTGAACAAGGATTTCTGCTGCTCCTCGTGTCCACGTTCCTCTACAACCCAAAATCAGCTCCACAATCACATCAAGAGCTGCAACCATGATAAATATGAGACTCTGGTGAAGATTAAGACTGAACATGAGGATCTGACGCCCACCAGAAGCTCCAGTAATCAGCAAACGTCCTCTGGTACTGTCAGCATTAACACCTCTCTCAGTCCCACACAGGAAGAAGGAAACTTCTGCTCACAGTGTGGGAAGAGCTTCAGGTGCCTGAGTGCTCTTAAAATACACCAGCGCATTCACACTGGAGAGAAACCGTATCAGTGCTCACTGTGTGGGAAGAGCTTCAGTACCCAGGGTGCTCTCAAAGTACACCATCGCATTCACACAGTAGTGAAACCATATCAGTGCTCACAGTGTGGGAAGAGCTTCAGTACCCAGGGTGCTCTCAAAATACACCAGCGCATTCACACAGGAGAGAAACCGTATCAGTGCACACAGTGTGGGAAGAGCTTCAGGTTCCCGAGTGATCTGAAAAGACACCAGCACATTCACACTGGAGAGAAACCGTATCAGTGCTCACAGTGTGGAAAGAGTTTTAATAGACAGAGTGAGCTCAAAATACACCAGCGCATTCAGAGTGGAGAGAAACCGTATCAGTGCTTACAGTGTGGGAGGAGTTTTAATGGACAGAGTCATCTAAAAAGACACCAGCGCGTTCACACTGGAGAGAAACCGTATCAGTGCTCACAGTGTAGGAAGAGTTTTATTACACATAGTAATCTCAAAACACACCAGCGCGTTCACACTGGAGAGAAACCGTATCAGTGCTCACAGTGTGGGAAGGGTTTTAATCAACATTGTAATCTCAAAATACACCAGTGCATTCACACTGGACAGAAACCGTATCAGTGCTCACATTGTGGCAAGAGCTTTAATCAACAGAGTGCTCTCAAAACACACCAACGCATTCACACTGGAGAGAAACATTAGCTGCATCCAGAATCGCATACTAACAGAGTCTGTACTACATTGGAGGAAGTATGCGGCGCTTTCAGTACAGAAGTGTGCAGTATGCACACAACACTAGGGGTGGGCGATATGGCCTTTAAAAAATATCACGATATCTTTGAGATAACGATATTCACTCGCGATACATAAGAACACTTTTGTTTTGCAGACACTCAGGAAATTTAAGCTACAAATGTTATTAAATGTCCATTAAATTAAGCATCACTTCCAGTAGGGCTGGGTGATATGGCAAAAAAACTCATATGCTTTAGAGAAGTAGTGATATACGATATGATATAATGTAAACTTAAAGTAGACTGCATTTCAAATTATTATGCTAATTGGATTAAAGTGTCAAAAAGATTACATTTTTTGTTTCTTAATTTAACTCATGGATGGTATTGTGTCTCATGGCTCTTTGGATCTTTGTTTTAATGGGCAGAGTGGTCTGAAAAGACACCAGCGCATTCACACTGGAGAGAAACCATACCAGTGGTCACAGTGTGGAAAGAGTTTTAATTAGGGCTGCATCAATACCATTTTTTTCCCAACCGAGTACAAGTACATGTATTCTTGTACTTGCCGATACGATACCTATTTAGAATGATGCAATCTGGAGCATTATGGAATAGTGTAGTTTTTAGTGTAAAATAGTGCAGTGGAAAAGTTTATTTTTCCCTTTGAGTACACGCACTGAACAGAAACCAACGGTCTCACAAATACCGTTTTTTAAAAACAAAAACACACGTGAGAAGTGACGAGAAGTTTAATGATACCACGTCCAAAAATGCACGTCAACAAGTAGCGAGTGATCAAAGTGTTTGTGCGCTGATGTGATGAAATCAAGGAAGAAAAATAAATGAATCTGAGTGGATTTGGCAACACGAATAGCATGGATTGTTCTGTAGTGAGTTAGAGGTTAATAAATATTTTTGCAATGTTGGTGATTTGTTGTTATGTTTTGTAGAGAACGATCAGGTCAGAAATACTGTAAAATGTGTGTGTGTGCTGGTGTATTCTGATATAAATTATATTACGCCCGTCCCACCTGTTTACACTCCTCTCCTGCGTTTCCCCTCACACCGTATCCTGCGTTCTCATTGGCTGTTCGACATGTCACTCATTCCCAGCCGAGCGCTCGGCGAGCCGGTCGGATCGAGTTGCTGAATAGTTCACACTTGGTGATCGAGAGCCGAGTTTTAGGCACACGGTATCGGATGTTTAGTATCGGAGCCTCGTTTGAGAGTACGAGTTCAAGTTAATAAGCGCGGTTAACTCATGCATCTCTAGTTTTAATATAAAGAGTAATCTCAAATTACACCATCGCATTCACACTGGAGAGAAACCATATCAGTGCTCACAGTTACCCCTTTTCCAGCAAAAGCACCATGGTTCTTGAACCGGTTCTGTTCTGTTTGCTTTCACCGCGACTCTTGGTGCAAATAACCAATTTGATCAGTACTGCTATAAAACATCACTAAAGTTCCACAACAAGAACATCCATCTGTGTCAAATAACCATCAAATCCAGCCTAAAGGCTCCACATGTATCTGTGTTTAGCTGGATTTACTTCACGTGTGGTGTTTATGCAGCTCGAGGTTCTCGGGAGAGTCAAAAAAGCTTCACGTAAAAAATAAAGTGTAAAGTGGCTGAATGTACTAAAATACGACATAGAAACACGATTACTCGTTATAAGTGCGCTGTACTGCCCAAATTCATCGCTTAGTGTTTTACTATAATAAGCCACGTTATGGTTTATTTTTCACGTTAAGCGTTGTTCGTTCTGTCCGGGTCACTTTTACCGCGTGGTATCACACACTTCATCTTTTTAAAGGCGCTTTGAAAATATCAGCAACAAAATCCAATCAGGTGAATTTTAAAAGATAAAAATGCAGCATTAAGCTCCATACGAGACACCAGCAGACGCCATTGTTGCTGTCGCTATGCTGTACAACATGACACACCCACATGTGACGTCACGGTTCGGGCTGAAAAACCAAGTATTCTGTGGGGCCAGATTGAAAAAAAATTGAACCGGTTCCAAATCAAGTTCAGGAACCGGAACGGACCGGAACCGGTGGAAAAGGGGTAACAGTTTTAATCAACAGAGTGCTTTCATAATTCACCAGCGCATTCACACTGGAGATAAACCGTTTCAGTGCTCACTGTGTGGGAAGAGTTTTAATACAATGAGCGAGCTTAAAATACACCAGCACATTCACAGTGGGGAGAAACTGTATCAGTGTTTACAGTGTGGAAAGAGTTTTAATCAACAGAGTCAAAACACACAAGCGCATTTACACTGGAGAGAAACCATATGGGTGCTCACAGTGTGGAAAGAGTTTTAATATACAGTGGGGCCAAAAAGTATTTAGTCAGCCACTGATTGTGCAAGTTCTCCTACTTAGAAAGATGAGAGAGGTCTGTAATTTTGAGAGACAAAATGAGAAAAAAAATCCAGGAAATCACATTGTAGGATTTTTAAAGAATTTATTTGTAAATTATGGTGGAAAATAAGTATTTGGTCAATAACAAAAGTTCAACTCAATACTTTGTAACATAACCTTTGTTGGCAATGACAGAGGTCAAACGTTTCCTGTAAGTCTTCACCAGGTTTGCACACACTGTAGCTGCTATTTTGGCCCATTCCTCCATGCAGATCTCCTCTAGAGCAGTGATGTTTTGGTTTCATCTGACCACATGATATTCTCCCAATCCTCTTCTGGATCATCCATATGCTCTCTGGCAAACTTCAGACGGGACTGGACATGTACTGGCTTAAGCAGGGGGACACGCCTGGCACTGCAGGATTTGAGTCCCTCTCGGCGTAGTGTGTTACTGATGGTAGCCTTTGTTACTTTGGTCCCAGCTCTCTGCAGGTCATTCATCAGGTCCCTCCGTGTAGTTCTGGGATTTTTGCTCACCGTTCTCATGATCATTTTGACCCCACGGGATGAGATCTTGACCCCAAGGGAGATTATCAATGATCTTGTATGTCTTCCATTTTCTTACAATTGCTCCCACAGTTGATTTATTCACACCAACCTGCTTGCCTATTGTAGATTCACTCTTCCCAGCCTGGTGCAGGTCTACAATTTTCTTCCTGGTGTCCTTCGACAGCTCTTTGGTCTTGGCCATAGTTAAGTTTGGAGTCTGACTGTTTGAGGCTGTGGACAGGTGTCTTTTATACAGATAATGAGGTCAAACAGGTGCCATTAATACAGGTAATGAGTGGAGGACAGAAGTGTCTTAAAGAAGAAGTTACAGGTGTGTGAGAGCCAGAAATCTTGCTTGTTTGTGGGTGACCAAATACTTATTTTCCACCATAATTTACAAATAAATTCTTTAAAAATCCTACAATGTGATTTCCTGGATGTTTTTTTTTCATTGTGTCTCTCATAGTTGAAGTGTACCTATGATGAAAATTACAGACCTCTCTCATCTTTCTAAGTAGGAGAACTTGCACAATCAGTGGCTGACTAAATACTTTTTGGCCCCACTGTACTTAAGCAGTTGCTACAGTCTGGGCAAATGGCCACCTATCCAGTCTAGAATTAGTATTGTTATGGTCATTTATGTGTCATTTATGTATTTTGCTTGTTATTGCTTGTTTGCTAATAAAATATCTACATATTGAACCTTAATCCTCGGTCTCATTATTGATTCCTGAAAGCTTCTGTCCTGTTTTTAGATAAATAAAAACACGTCCCAGTCAGTGTACTGAAGAGCAGAGAAGGCTACCGCTAGCCCGGTCTTTACCCGTTTTAGTTCTGGTTTGTAGCAACTGGTGAGCGGTCTGTGTGCTGTAATCAACATAACAGAGGTGTGGTCTGAGTACCACAAAGTCCACATAGGAGTGAGTAAACTGACATAGTTCAGCTCACGTATGGCACTAAGGTAAAAGATATTTGGTATAATAAGAACATCAAGGTTGTGTTGGTTTATTGGTAGCCCTGATTGCTAAGTGAAGTTCTGTGTTCAGCTGTATTGAGGATATCGACATTTTCCTCAGGCATGTTGTTACATTTGAACAAAAAGCATCCATTTTTTGCTAAGCTAACAATAACTACACTTAGCATTGTTATTGTACTGGAATTCTGGGTTCAGCTATTAGTGATATCATAATATATCAATTATTACACTTAGCATTGATTGATAACTGGAATTATGTGTTCGGCTCTATTGAGGATATCAACATTTACCCCAGTTCTGTTGGTACATTTGTTAAAAAAAAGTCTCCATATTGATAATATATCGCTAATTACACTTTGAACATTAATAGTTTGTTGATATTCTGTATTCAGATGTATTGGGAACATTAACATTTCACTCAGGTATGTTGGTACATTTAAACAAAAAGTCTCCATATTGCTACAATACAGAGGTGGAAAGAGTACTAAAATATTGTACTCAAGTAAAAGTACTATTACTTTAATTAATTTTACCTAAGTACAAGTAAAATTACAAGTCTAAAAATCTACTCAAGTAAAAAGTAACTCGTTTAAAATGTACTCAGAGTAAACGTTACTTATTACTTTTTTACTCCTGTGGAATGCAGACAGAACAAGTGGATATAAATCTCACAATAGTTGTTTTTAATTAAGATATAATAGAAGAAAACATGTTGATTCAACATTTAAAACATTTAGAAATGTGTAATGTGTAATTTTAGTACAGACCATCCCATAATACTTTTTCAAACTGTATAACCACTGAAGTTGGCATTAATTGTGGATTCTATAGACCAGACTTCTTTTCATCACCAACAAACACCAAACAACATCATACTGCAGATCTCCTAACTCAACACAAGTCAAGGTAGTAGTTTAAAAGTGACAGTAAGTCTGTGTCTGTTTCTGTTACTTATTCTGAATTTTGTTTGTTTGTAAACTGTGAATTAGTTCTTATTGTTGGGCGAGTATCTTCATTTAACATCTACAGAAACCAAAAGAACGTTCTTCCACTTTGGACAGCCGGTCTCTGGTGACTTATCAGGTGGATATTTGTGCTTGTAGGACTGGCTTGTTTTTCTTTTCTACAATGTAAGTTCAGACCTTCAGGTTCATGTTATTTGAGATCTCTACATAGATTTCTTCCTCATGTACAGAAAGACGCAGTTCAGTTTGAGAAGCTCACAGCGGGAGAGCGAGTGAGTCTGCGTGTTCAAATGAATCAAATGAGTCGATTCTTCAATCCGGTTCTTTAAGTTGAACGACAGGAATAGACTCAAAAGAGTCAATTCACTAAGTTGATAGTACTCAGCAATGAGCAGTTGGAAGCTGAAGGAGTCGATTCTTTTTGATGAAGTCCAACATTTGATATGTTATACAAAACACTTAAAAGAGTCGGATCATTATTGTTAGCTGTCATTTACAAATACAGAGAGAAACCATCTCATCTAATACAAAATAGAATAATGTATAACAGTTTAATGATGCACCATACATACAGTGAAGCTAAACACAAAACCTCTAAACTTGTAAAAAGCTTCACTTAAATAATAATAAAATGTCAAAAATACATAAAATCAACTAAATATTATCTACATAACACATACAGCAAAAACATGTGAATGTGAACCCTGATAGCACATATACGTCTCAGAGACGTCTGCACTGTAAAAAATGTGGTGTTGAAATTACTTAAAAAATTTAAGGCAATAGTTTGCATGGATCTTTTTGAGTTGAATTAACTTTCTGTTTTATTAAGTAAATGGAACCTATCTAAGCCACTTAAAATATACTTAAATAAATTATCACAGTATAACTAAAATCAGTACGTTGAGTCAACTTAAATATTTTTAAGTTGAATCTACTCAGGTTTTGTAATAAACACAACTAAATAAAGTCAAAATGAAGGACTACAAATTCAAGTTGTACCAACTCATTTTTTTAAGTTCCACCAACATAGAAAGATCCATGCAAACTATTGCCTTAATTTTTTTTGCTTTTGTATTACTGAAAATATAAGCACACTTAACTACCACTCAAATAAATCAATTTCCAGTCATCAAATACAATATCTGCATTTATTAAAAGTGCAAACAATTAACAAGCAGCAAAAGGGCTTGCATATACAGTACAATCAAATAGTAATTTTGTCCAACTTTAAATAGTGATTTGAGTGAACTAACAACCTAACTTAGCAAAGCAAGTTGCACAACTGCTTTGGGCTGCTGAAGTTGAGAAAACTTAAAAAGGTGAGGCAGCCGATTGCCTTACATTTTCAAGTCAGCTTAACCTTTAGATTTTTAAGGCTGACTAAACATTTTACTTTTAGTTTACTAAACTGTGTTGTTTTTTAACTATAAAAAAGCAGTTACTAAATTTTTTTTACAGGCAAAAGTTTTTTACATATCTGAACTGGCAGTTGGTAGCTCAGTGGTTAAGGTACTGGTCTAGTTCTGGTTCAAGCGCCACCACCACTAAGTTGCCACTGTTGGGGCCCTGAGCAAGGCCCTTAAACCTCAATTGCTTGTATTGTATTCAGCCACAATTACATTTACATTTACATTTTCAGCATTTAGCAGACGCCTTTATCCAAAGCGACTTACATTACAAGTTACAGTATACAGTCTGAGCAACTGAGGGTTAAGGGCCTTGCTCAAGGGCCCAACAGCAGCAACCTAGCAGTGGTGGGGCTTGAACCAGCAACCTAGCAGTGGTGGGGCTTGAACCAGCAACCTTTGGATTACTAGTCCTGTGCCTTAACCACTAGGCTACGGCTTACAATTGTAAGTCTATCTGAGTAAAAACATCTGCAAAATGATGTTATGCTCTTAACAAGTAGCTATGAAAGAAATTTAAGACAATTTAAGAAAATTTTATTAAAACGTTTATTTGACTTTAACAACAGACATTTATTTTAAGCCATAAACCTGTGCCACTCCAGCAAAAGTATAATTAGCATCAATAAACAAACTAGTTTTCTAGTATAGTAAGCAAAGTCAGGATACAAACACGGCAATGGCCAGGAGCGCCCTTGGTAATGACACAATCTGTAATGTTTCAGTAGTACTTCTGGACTGGGATTGCATTGCATATTAATCTGCAATAAAAAACACAAACAATTTTAAAATAATATATTTACATTTAAACAATATGATGATTTAGCTCTCGTTTAATAATCAATTAAGACAAGCACAGTAAATCAGCTAAAGTTCAAGTATGTAAGCAAAATTCCAATAAATTGACAATAAGCATATTAATGTTTAAAAGTTTGCAACATAATTAAGTGTAACAGACTGTTTTGTAATGTGCTGTACCACAGACAAGTTTAGCTTATTAAGCTAACACAGTTAGCCCCAGGCCATTCAAACCTATGGGCATCATAACCCGCTAGCATGTCAGCTAACAGCTCTCTCTGTGTACCGAAAATGGTTAAATTGTCACCGACAAGCCCAAATTTGCAAATAGATTACACTTGTGAACCTTTATATAAATTAACAATTTGAAAAGAACTCGCACTCGTCTGCCATACAATATTTGAAATCTTTGGTTGAGAAAATACGTGAAACTAAAATCCTAGTAATTCCACTCATTATTCAGTCAGTTTATTGTTTATGCATTTGTTAAGTTTTAAACATAACTTGTATTATGTTGAATAGCTGAATACCTACCTCAGGGCAGGTCAGGGCAAAATCCAAAACTTCAGCGTCGTCCTCGTCCGTTACAACTCAACTCGGAGAAGTGCGCATGCGCAGTCACAGAACGTAGAGCTTCTGATGCTCTTCTCTTCTTTGTTCAGACAACTCAGATATTTTAGTTGGCTCAACTCAAAATTGGTATGATGTTGTACTAAAGCAAAAATAATGCGTTGAAAAAGTTTACAATTTTGAGTTTGTCTAAAATAATGTCTTTTTAGGTTGCCCAAACTCAAACATTTGAACAAATGTAACAAACTTAGTTTTTTTTGTTGAACTGACTTATATTGTTTAATTTACTAATGTGCTGAATCATTTTTTAGAGTGCACTGTAAAATTATTTCGTTGGATTTACTTAAAAAAATTACTTCATGTGGTAACAAGCAATTGAATTAGTTTTGTTCAACCTAAATAGTTTAGATTATATAATTAAAAAGATTAATTTGATTGAACTTAAAATATTAAGTTGTATGGAAGCTAAATTATACATCAATTAGACCAATTTTTTTTATTAATAGTAATTTTTTTTTTTGCGTTTATGCAACTTAACCATGTTAGATTATTGTAAACTGAAGATCTTAAATTTGACCTACCCAATATTTTAATTTTTTTAAATAACAAAGATGGTATAGATGACACAATGCATTGTTTTCAAATTGTTTATTTTGCAATCCAAAACACAATCCAGTTAGTTTTTCAGTATTCTGGAGACATTATAAAATGTTATAAACAACACAACCAACCCCTCCCTCACCCAGGTTTGCAACAAGCAGACAGAACAGGGTACAAAAAGCCAAACACCAAACTTTACAAAACACTTCCAAAACATTCTGAAAGGTTTTGTTTCTACACTTATTTACATACAGATTAACTTTGTAGTTGTGCAATTAGAGGCTATAGTCTATCTGCTGTACTGCATACTTGGCCTGCTTTACTTTGTTCTTTATTGGTCTAGACCCCCAGAGGACCACCAAAAAGCAGGTACTATTTGGGTGGTGGATGACTCAGTGTGTGTCACACCGGTACTAGTGGATCAGACACAGCAGTGCTGCTGGAGTTTTTAAACACTTGGTGCAGTGCTAGCCTTGTGGTTAAGGTGATGGACTAAGGAACAGAAGGTTCAAGCCACACCACTGCCGGGTTGCCACTGTTGGGCCCTTGAGCAAGGCCCTTAACTCTCAATTGCTTAGAAAGTATACTGTCACAGTACTGCAAGCTGCTTTGGATAAAAAAAAGCATCTGCCGTCGGTTTCCTCACACAGTACAAAAACATGAATTGGAGATACAAAATTGTCCATGACTGTGTTTGAACCTTGTAAACTAATGAACCTTATGTAATGAGTAACTACCGTTTGTCATTAATGTAACTGAAGGGTGTAAAACATGACATTAAAATCCTAACCAGACCACCACATCAGTGTGTCTACAGTGCTGAGAATCATCCACCACGCGAATAGTACTTGCTCTATGTTAGTCCTGACCAGTAAATCATTGGAGAAAGCATTCAGGGTAATTTTGATTAAAAAAAAAAAAAAAGCTATGCAGAGATGAACAACATTCTGTAACTGAAGTACTACAAAGTGCATCCATATGGTAGGCAGAGCTGATAAAATGCACAATAAGATGTACCTAATAAATTCACTTGTCTTTACCACTTGGACAGATCCCGATCACTCAGTTTCAGCAGAAAGAAGTTTGGTACATAAAGTTTGTACTTTGCACGATTTCCTCTGTGGCTCCAGCTGCATAAACACCTTTTGGATAACCTCA
The DNA here is from genome assembly GCF_030014385.1 of Trichomycterus rosablanca. Classification (NCBI taxonomy): domain Eukaryota; kingdom Metazoa; phylum Chordata; class Actinopteri; order Siluriformes; family Trichomycteridae; genus Trichomycterus; species Trichomycterus rosablanca. Next base: position 20,105,680 of record NC_086001.1, on the reverse strand, counting down.
AAAGTACATTTAAGTTATTTTGGATAGCTCAGGTTTAGTGCATATATTAGTCCAAACAACATGGCAACTGCAGATGCAACTAAAGGAAGTTCATTAATTACTTCAACACCTTCAATAATAATTCCCACATCTTCAGGTGCATGAATCAGTCTTGAATCTCCGTTTTGAACAACAAAAATGGCCAAAGTGAGTTTTTGCAGATCCTGTACTGCCTCATCAGCTTGGATATCCTGTTAAATAATAAAAATATACAGTTAGTTCTATAGTAAACTAATCTGCATCTACACACAACTTCTACTTATCTGGCTCAACGTTCATACAATCTCATGGAAAGATTCGACAGCACAAATGTTATGTATTTCTTTTTTAATGTGTCCAACACCACTAACAAAGAACAAAAATATACAATGTGTGTGTATGTATGTAAATATTTTAATACAAATGTTTTAGTTTTACTGAACTTAACTTTCTTTTGCCACATTTCACACTTCCCCAGCAATCTGTTTCAACATTTCAGAGTTAAACCCTGATACAAAGAGCTTTGTATTTCCACTAACAATAAGTGAACCTTTATTAGACATATGATTATCTAATAAAATGTTGAGTGACAACAACACAAACATTGATTGTGATCAATCACTTACCGAAAATTCCTTTATTAGATTTCTTTATTAGACATCTTCTCCAAGGTAGATTATGAGCGACCTCAGCACACACTCCCTTCTCACATTAATCTAACAGGTCTGCAGATAAATTAGATGTATTTAAAACCTAGACATGAAACTACAACTAACATTTACAGTAACTATAAAGCAACAAATTACATGGGATTGGCAAATGTTTTAGTAGAAACATCTTTAGTAGAAACAGAAAGTAGAAAGTGTTGCATAAATAAAGTTTCTTTTCTTAGTCATCTCTCCGTTTTTACTGTTATTAATGAATGTAGCGGTTTAAAATAAACACCATTTACTACAGAACATTTTATCCTGAACTAACCAACTTTTGTCTCTGATTGGTTCTGTAACGTTTTCTGCTCTCATCTACATCAAAAGCAAGAACCGCTCATGATTTACAAAAGTGATGAAGATATTTACTTCACCAGTTTCGACAAACTTATTTGAACATTTGCGTAACGGTCAGCATTTGCAGTGGTCGGAATCTTGCTAGAAACATTATCGATTAAACAAGTTTAAATACGCAACACATGATTAAATATATGCACAAATAATATCAATATCAAAAAATAAAGTAACATTAAAAGAGTAAACGTACCTGGCGTTTAATTGCGAGGAACAATTTTGAAAAATGGACTCCACGCGAAGAAGGGCCTCAGTCTGATTGCCTCCGATACAGTGGGCGGGAGTACGTGAGCACGTATAAGTGCGTTAAAAACGTCAAACGTCATCACACATGAAAAACGATTTATTAAAGTCTTATTAACGCATAAAAGTTACTTTTGTAGAACTAAACGTACATTTAAGTGTACACAAACCAGAAAATCAGTTCAGATAAAAAAAACCTTATTATTGAGTTAATCAAAATAACCAAAACGCTTTCAACCAACCACTGTCACTTTTCACTTTTTACAGTGTAGAACCATCACTTCCAGACCCAACCAGAAGCCGTGGATGACTCCAGAGGTGCGTGCACTGCTGAGGGCCCGAGACTCCGCTTTTAAAGCAGGTGACCAGTTGGCTCTGAGAACAGCGAGAGCCAGACTGTCCCGGGCGATCCGAGAAGCAAAGCGCGCACACGGCCAGAACATCCACAGCCACTTCCAGAACAGCGGTGACACACGGCGCTTGTGGCAGGGCATCCAGGCCATCACCAACTACAGGACGACCCCACCCGTCTGTGACAGTGATGCCTCCCTTCCAGATGCGCTGAACGACTTCTACGCTCGGTTCGAGGCGCAGAACAACATGTTGGCGAGGAAGATGATCCCACCTTGTGACGACCAGGTGCTTCGTCTCACCACAGCGGACGTGAGGAGAACTCTGCACGGAGTCAACCCACGGAAAGCTTCTGGACCAGACAACATTCCTGGCCGAGTGCTCAAAGGATGTGCAGACCAGCTGGCAGATGTATTCACTGACATCTTCAACATCTCCCTGAGCAGCGCCATCGTTCCAACGTGCCTCAAGACGACCACCATCGTACCCGTGCCAAAGAAGTCATCTGTGTCATGCTTCAACGACTATCGTCCCGTAGCACTCACGCCTATCATCACGAAGTGCTTCGAGAAACTAGTCATGAGGCATATTAAGACCCTACTGCCTCCCACCATGGACCCACTGCAGTTTGCGTACCGTCCTAACCGTTCAACGGACGACGCCATATCCACCACACTTCACCTGGCTTCTACACACCTGGACAGAAAGAACACTTACGTCAGGATGCTGTTCATAGACTTTAGCTCAGCATTCAACACCATCATTCCTCAGCATCCAATTGGAAAGCTGAGCACGCCAGGCCTGAACACCTCTCTCTGCAACTGGATCCTGGATTTCTTGACTGAGAAACCTCAGTCCGTCCGGATCGGTAAGAACACCTCCAGCACCACCACACTGAGCACCGGCGCACCCCAAGGCTGTGTGCTCAGTCCACTGCTGTTTACTCTGCTTACGCATGACTGTACAGCAATGCACAGCTCGAATTCCATCGTTAAGTTTGCAGACGACACAACTGTGGTGGGACTCATCAGCAACAACGATGAGTCAGCGTACAGAGAGGAGGTACAACATCTAACGAACTGGTGCCAAGTCAACAACCTGTCTCTGAATGTGGATAAAACCAAAGAGATGGTCATTGACTTAGAAAGACACTAAGGGACCACTCCCCACTGCACATCGACGGCTCATCTGTTGAGATCGTCAAGAGCACCAAATTTCTCGGTGTTCATCTGGAGGAGAATCTCACCTGGACCCTCAACACCAGTTCCATCAGCAAGAAAGCCCAGCAGCGTCTCTACTTTTTGAGAAGACTGAGGAAAGCTCATCTGCCACCCCCCATTCTCACCACGTTCTACAGAGGAACAATCGAGAGCATCCTGAGCGGCTGCATCACTGTCTGGTTCGGAAATTGTACTGCGTACAATTGTACTTGTATTTTGCACCTTATTTACTTTTTAGGCACCTTATCTGCATTGCCAATTTTACGCTGCTAATGTACATGTCACTACCTCATGAACCATTGTACCATCTATTCACCATCATGTACTAACACTTGTCTTTAGTCCTGTCTTCTAATTACTTGTTTAGATTAGGGATAATTAGGAATATCTTTTGTAGTTATTTATTATAGGATTTTTGTATTATTGTTGTATTTGCACTGTTTTGTATTGTCTTGCACTTTTTGTACCATGTTACACCGTGATCCTAGAGGAACGCTGTTTCGTTTCAATATGTACTTGTATGTAGCTGAAATGACAATAAAACCTCTCTGACTCTGACTCTGACCTTTGTACTGTAAAATAAAATTATTTCTCGATATTTACTTTTGCAAATATGCTACGACCTGAAAGAGGTCATAAATAAATAAATAAAATTAAAATTACACCTTACGAATTTCCTCAAGCAGATATTCTGACAATACTACTCTTACCTCATTCTGTTGTTAGTTACTTGACTTTTGCATAAAAAGCTAACCATCTTTATCTTAATTCCTAAATCCTTTTAAGAACCCTTTTGAAATCAACTGGCCAAATATAATTTAAAGAGAAAGGTTTTGTACTGTTATTTACTACTTTGACATCCCACATTCAGGAAAAATACACATCCATATTCTCACCTCATTTATGTATCTTTGTTCAATTGTGTTGTACTGATCAGTTCCCAGTGAAATAATACTACATGCATGTTTCTTTGGGTTGAGTCTTCTCCGTCTTTCAGTCATGCTGCTGTAACAGGACAAAAAATATGGAAGAATAAATAGGACAAATCCAGCAGGCAAATCAATTTTATATATGTAATATAATAATACTATATATAATAATATCATGTTTGTTTGTTTATTAGGATTTTAACGTCATGTTTTACACTTGGGTTACATTCATGACAGAAACGGTAGTTACTCACTACACAAGATTCATCAGTTCACAAGTATATATATATATATATATATATATATACAGTGTATCACAAAAGTGAGTACACCCCTCACATTTTTGCAAATATTTTATTATATCTTTTCATGGGACAACACTATAGAAATAAAACTTGGATATAACTTAGAGTAGTCAGTGTACAGCTTGTATAGCAGTGTAGATTTACTGTCTTCTGAAAATAACTCAACACACAGCCATTAATGTCTAAATAGCTGCAACATAAGTGAGTACACCCCACAGTGAACATGTCCAAATTGTGCCCAAAGTGTCAATATTTTGTGTGACCACCATTATTATCCAGCGCTGCCTTTACCCTCCTGGGCATGGAATTCACCAGAGCTGCACAGGTTGCTACTGGAATCCTCTTTCACTCCTCCATGATGACATCACGGAGCTGGTGGATGTTAGACACCTTGAACTCCTCCACCTTCCACTTGAGGATGCGCCACAGGTGCTCAATTGGGTTTAGTCCATCACCTTTACCTTCAGCTTCCTCAGCAAGGCAGTTGTCATCTTGGAGGTTGTGTTTGGGGTCGTTATCCTGTTGGAAAACTGCCATGAGGCCCAGTTTTCGAAGGGAGGGGATCATGCTCTGTTTCAGAATGTCACAGTACATGTTGGAATTCATGTTTCCCTCAATGAACTGCAGATCCCCAGTGCCAGCAACACTCATGCAGCCCAAGACCATGATGCTACCACCACCATGCTTGACTGTAGGCAAGATACAGTTGTCTTGGTACTTCTCACCAGGGCGCCGCCACACATGCTGGACACCATCTGAGCCAAACAAGTTTATCTTGGTCTCGTCAGACCACAGGGCATTCCAGTAATCCATGTTCTTGGACTGCTTGTCTTCAGCAAACTGTTTGCGGGCTTTCTTGTGTGTCAGCTTCCTTCTGGGATGACGACCATGCAGACCGAGTTGATGCAGTGTGCGGCGTATGGTCTGAGCACTGACAGGTTGACCTCCCACGTCTTCAACCTCTGCAGCAATGCTGGCAGCACTCATGTGTCTATTTTTTAAAGCCAACCTCTGGATATGACGCCGAACACGTGGACTCGACTTCTTTGGTCGACCCTGGCGAAGCCTGTTCCGAGTGGAACCTGTCCTGGAAAACCGCTGTATGACCTTCGCCACCATGCTGTAGCTCAGTTTCAGGGTGTTAACAATCTTCTTATAGCCCAGGCCATCTTTGTGGAGAGCAACAATTCTATTTCTCACATCCTCAGAGAGTTCTTTGCCATGAGGTGCCATGTTGAATATCCAGTGGCCAGTATGAGAGAATTGTACCCAAAACACCAAATTTAACAGCCCTGCTCCCCATTTACACCTGGGACCTTGACACATGACACCAGGGAGGGACAACGACACATTTGGGCACAATTTGGACATGTTCACTGTGGGGTGTACTCACTTATGTTGCCAGCTATTTAGACATTAATGGCTGTGTGTTGAGTTATTTTCAGAAGACAGTAAATCTACACTGCTATACAAGTTGTACACTGACTACTCTAAGTTATATCCAAGTTTCATGTCTATAGTGTTGTCCCATGAAAAGATATAATGAAATATTTGCAGAAATGTGAGGGGTGTACTCACTTTTGTGATACACTATATATACAGTGTATCACAAAAGTGAGTACACCCCTCACATTTCTGCAGATATTTAAGTATATCTTTTCATGGGACAACACTGACAAAATGACACTTTGACACAATGAAAAGTAGTCTGTGTGCAGCTTATATAACAGTGTAAATTTATTCTTCCCTCAAAATAACTCAATATACAGCCATTAATGTCTAAACCACCGGCAACAAAAGTGAGTACACCCCTTAGTGAAAGTTCCTGAAGTGTCAATATTTTGTGTGGCCACCATTATTTCCCAGAACTGCCTTAACTCTCCTGGGCATGGAGTTTACCAGAGCTTCACAGGTTGCCACTGGAATGCTTTTCCACTCCTCCATGACGACATCACGGAGCTGGCGGATATTCGAGACTTTGTGCTCCTCCACCTTCCGCTTGAGGATGCCCCAAAGATGTTCTATTGGGTTTAGGTCTGGAGACATGCTTGGCCAGTCCATCACCTTTACCCTCAGCCTCTTCAATAAAGCAGTGGTCGTCTTAGAGGTGTGTTTGGGGTCATTATCATGCTGGAACACTGCCCTGCGACCCAGTTTCCGGAGGGAGGGGATCATGCTCTGCTTAGTATTTCACAGTACATATTGGAGTTCATGTGTCCCTCAATGAAATGTAACTCCCCAACACCTGCTGCACTCATGCAGCCCCAGACCATGGCATTCCCACCACCATGCTTGACTGTAGGCATGACACACTTATCTTTGTACTCCTCACCTGATTGCCGCCACACATGCTTGAGACCATCTGAACCAAACAAATTAATCTTGGTCTCATCAGACCATAGGACATGGTTCCAGTAATCCATGTCCTTTGTTGACATGTCTTCAGCAAACTGTTTGCGGGCTTTCTTGTGTAGAGACTTCAGAAGAGGCTTCCTTCTGGGGTGACAGCCATGCAGACCAATTTGATGTAGTGTGCGGCGTATGGTCTGAGCACTGACCGGCTGACCCCCCACCTTTTCAATCTCTGCAGCAATGCTGACAGCACTCCTGCGCCTATCTTTCAAAAACAGCAGTTGGATGTGACGCTGAGCACGTGCACTCTGCTTCTTTGGACGACCAACGCGAGGTCTGTTCTGAGTGGACCCTGCTCTTTTAAAACGCTGGATGATCTTGTCCACTGTGCTGCAGCTCAGTTTCAGGGTGTTGGCAATCTTCTTGTAGCCTTGGCCATCTTCATGTAGCGCAACAATTCGTCTTTTGAGATCCTCAGAGAGTTCTTTGCCATGAGGTGCCATGTTGGAACTTTCAGTGACCAGTATGAGAGAGTGTGAGAGCTGTACTACTAAATTGAACACACCTGCTCCCTATGCACACCTGAGACCTAGTAACACTAACAAATCACATGACATTTTGGAGGGAAAATTACAAGCAGTGCTCAATTTGGACATTTAGGGGTGTAGTCTCTTAGGGGTGTACTCAATTTTGTTGCCGGTGGTTTAGACATTAATGGCTGTATATTGAGTTATTTTGAGGGAAGAATAAATTTACACTGTTATATAAGCTGCACACAGACTACTTTTCATTGTGTCAAAGTGTCATTTTGTCAGTGTTGTCCCATGAAAAGATATACTTAAATATCTGCAGAAATGTGAGGGGTGTACTCACTTTTGTGATACACTGTATATATATATATACATGTATATTGTCTCCAATTCACCTCACTTGCATGTCTTTGGACTGTGGGAGGAAATCCAAACAGACACGGGGAGAACATGCAAACTCCACACAGTAATAAGATAATATATAAAATTATATATATAATGTATGTAATATGTATGTATTTTTCCTTAAAAAGGAGCTATTCTAAGAAAGAAAGTTGTTTTCTAATGTCTCACCTGCCATGTTATGTGAATTACACATATAGTGTCTGGCCCTTTAAGAATGTTAAGTGCACTATAGGGGCATATGGAGCGAGTGTGTAGGGAAGATCTCTGATATGGCACAGTGTCCGCCTGTGTTTCTGTTCTGTTAATCAGCGCTCTGCTTCATGTACTTTTGAAGAAACGCAAATCACCACATTTCAAACTAATTCATGTGTATTATTTTTACAAATACGTGTTTTTAGATGATATATTGAAGATAAAAATACATACCAGGTGAAGGAATATGAGGAGATTCACCTCCTGAGAAACTCCTCTGGGACTCCGCTGTATGTGTTCAGGCTCCTCCGGGCGCGCGGCTGTGTGTATATTTTGGCGGGAGTGTGTATCCAGCCGACGCTCTAACTCACGATTTTGTAGATACACAAGCGCTTACACAAAACCGGTCTGAGGTTTACCGGGACCGTTCTTAAATAAACCAGTAACCATGGAACCGTTTATCATTTATAATATCTAACTACTGTAGTAGTTGTGTCTCAGAACTACCTACAGATCCAGTCTACTTTTATAAAGTGTAAATCACTAAAGGCTTAAAAAACAGCATTAAACATGCAGGATTTACAGGGACACCAAAAGTGTCCTTATAAACCCAGAGTCCCCATAATGACGGTATGTATTCAGGAATATTGTCCCCATAAGTCATACATACCAACACACACACACACACACACACACACACACACACACACACATATATATATATTGCCAGTTCAAACCCTTAACCCTCAATTGCTTAGACTGTATGCTTTGGATAAAGGCGTCTGCTAAGTGCTGAAAATGTAATGTAAATGTGTATACTGGGCCATACATTTTTTGCTAGCTGGGGTAAGGTTTTTTATTTTTAGCACCTGGTCAGGGTCACGGTGGGTCCTTATTTACTTGTTAACACTGAATGTAAATCAGGAACACATGCTGCACAATTATTTGAAGGTAACAAATTATCATTCAGTTTAGTTTTAAATAATACACACACATCTACTTTTTATGTATCATCCTGCAACTGTTTCACATGTCTTTTCATTTAAAGAAATATTTATATAGGAGAGATGCTACACTTACCCGTCCCGCTCGTACTACAGGAAATTATAATCTAAATATTACAATAGATAAATTATAATAACTTTGTTTAACTGCCTTGGACATTAGCTTTGATGAAGAAAAAGCCGCTGGGTCAGTGTGTAACAGGAGGTTTGGAGTGAAGGTGGGTGTGTGTGGATAAAAGCTTCCAGCTGTAACACTGAGCTCCTGTGTGCCACGCCCCCCTCTCCTGAGTCTCCAGCCAACACCCCCTTTTCAATTAGTTTATTTGAACTAATTAGCTCCAGCTGCTCCTGATAAAAGGAGGCAGCTTGTCCACAAAATTTGGGAACTATTAGACTTGTGTTTGACTTCATTTTGGTTTGTGTGCTTTGTTTGGGGCTTGGTCTGGTCTGTTGTTTCTAGGTCTTGTGTTTAGCTCTCATTACTAGCTATGTTAATAGCTCTTGTGTTTAACTCTCATTACTAGCTATGTTAATAGCTCTTGTGTTTAGCTCTCGTTACTAGCTATGTTACTAGCTCTTGTGTTTAGCTCTCGTTACTAGCTCTTGTTATTAGCTCTTGTTATTAGCTATTGTTATTAATAAAGTTTTAGTTTGTCTACATCTCTGCGTATGTGTCTGCCTCTCCTTGTCTCAGTCCCTTGACCCTGGCGGTCTCCCATCCCTCTCTTACTTTTATTTTTCTTGCCAGCTTCATGTTGTATTGAAACTAAAATAAGTAATTAAAAACTTAAAATTGTTTAGGTTAGGTTTTTGTATGTATGATTTGTGTACATTTTATTCATTTAAATTATCCTCTAGGCCACCCAAAAAAAATATGATATGGAGATCTTGTGACCATTGTTCACACAGGCACTGACTTAATTAAAGTGTAAAACCATAAACGGCACCATCTATAAAGATGAATCCTCTTGTGCTTATAGACTAGTTGGTTTGTAGTGTTATTTTTAAGCTTCTACTGGTGTGAATGTGTGAGTTGGAAAACAAAACATGACATTAGAGAAACTGCATGGAAGAACGTCTAGGACTGACTGTAGTCCTCTCTAAAGCTACCTGAGCAGTGTTTGGGGTAATTACTCAAAAAATAATCCATTACTCATTACTTATTACTTAACTAAAATTGTAATGGGATTACTTTACTCATTACTTCCTGGAAAATGTCATCTCGTTCCTCATTACTTTACTTTCACGTTACATTCTAAACCCAAACAAATACTGTATACTGGAATCACATCTACAAACAAATTCCATTTATTTACTTTATTTATTTAGTTTTAAAAATCCTCTCTTGTGCAGAGATGTGTCTGTGTTTGTTTCTGCTTTAAAACATACACGCCATGATCCAATCAGATTTAACATCATTAAACAAGTTTATTCCTTAATATTTGTCCTTCTACTAGAGGAGTGACTCGGTTCTTTAGTTCATTTCAAAGAGTCGTTCAATAGAATCGGTTCGTTCGTGAACGACTCATCCCTCATTACAGTAACTGTAATGTCATTACAAATACGTAACTGTAACGTGTTACATTACTTCGTTACAGAAAAAAAAGTTCCCCCCAACACTGTAGCTGAGAGATACAGGGCTAATGGAGATGTTTTACTGCTAAGCTGCTGTTCAACTCCAGTCCAGTTGGTGGCGCTGGTGCGTCTAAAGTTCTGCCAACCGCCATTAAACATCAAAAGAAGAACAAGAAGCTGCTGTGTTTGTACTGTAAAACAGGGTTTAAATCAGGGGTGGGCAATTAAATTTTCCAAGGGGTCACATAAGAAACTGGGACTGTTGTGGAGGGCCGGACCAATAAGGTGAACTTAATTCTGCTCAATATTAATTTTATCTCTTTATTTACATTTTCAGCATTAAGCAGTCTCCTTGAACCAAAGCGATTTACAATACAGTTAAAGTATACAGTCTAAGCAATTGAGGGTTAAGGGCCTTGCTTAAGGGCCCAACAGTGGCAACCTGGCAGTAATGGGGCTTGAACCAGCGATCTTCTAATTACTAGTCCAGTACCTTAAGCACTAGGCTACGACTGCCCACTCTTTATGAAAATCAGTAGATTGTACATTTCTAATAAACTGTTAATGTTTAGATGTTACAATAAAAAAATAGAAGTAGGCAGAGTAAAAACATCAACATTATTTCACTATTTAAACTAACAAATGTGAACAAAATGTGCAGGTTTTTAAACTTTACACTATTTTGTTTTGAGTCTAATGATCTCATTTGTTTTTCAGTCCTTTGTTATTGTTGGATATTCCTGTATAAAATCACAAAGCTGGTCCTGACTGCTTGTTGCTTTTGCAGTTTAGTTAGTGAAGCTTCAGTTGTCGTTCCCATCTAGTGGTGCTAGAAATAAATTACAGCTTGTTGCTTGGGTACAAATTTGTGACTTTATTATTATTTCATTTGTATAATATATAAACATTAGAAAGTGTTCATGGCTCTTCTGTCACAAGTGTTTTTGTAAACCTGCAATGGTGACTGTTTTTGGTATGTAGGAGAGAAAAGGCAGAATGCAATGAAATGTGCAGTTTGACCACTGTGCTGAGCTGTTACAAAATCCCAACTGTGAGGTTCTTTTTTACCATGGGTCAGCTATGCAACTTTAAACCTGTAATAAAAGATGAATATTTTAAATGTGTCCTTATTTGCTTTAACTAAGCTAAAGTTTTTAACAGGGCTGGACACGCCTCACTATTGAAGTGGAAGGTAAACCCACACTCCTGCAAGAATGGAAAGCATTCATATGAATGAACAAAACACAGATCTCAAATAACATGAACCTGAAGGTATGAACTTACATTGTAGAAAAGAAAAACAAGCCAGTAGCAGCAGTGTGCACATTAAACCATTTACAGAAGGGTCATTAAGTTTGGCAAATTGAAATAATGGCATGTTTGGAGTTGAACAGCAGCAGCTGGAGTTGAACAGCAGACTGTTGTCCTTTAGAAGTTCTTCCAAGCAGTTCCTCTAATGTCATGATTAGTTCTCCAACATGCTTCTCTAACTCTGTTCTTTCTTTCTTAAACCTTTTACAATCTGATCATCTGAGTTTGATTCCTGTGTATTAGTGTTTACAGAGTCCAGATACAATTTCTCTCCAGTGTGAATGCGCTGGTGTAATTTGAGATGACAATGTTGATTAAAACTCTTGAGACCCACACTGAGATCACTGATACGGTTTCTCTACAGTCTGAATGCGCTGGTGTATTAACTCTATTCTGCCACCTTTATACGCCCTGCATAAACTGGCAGATAGATAACTCCTCCACCAATCACCACGCTGCAGATGTTTAGTTCAACTCTGTTTAATGGCAATCTGGAAGTAGTGTAAAACTACAAGCAGTAAAAACAACACGTTTATAAACTTCAGCACATTAAGACATGAATATCAAATGATATTTAAGTTTAAAGTCCATATGCATATTATTCCAAGTTATGCATTTCAATACTAATAATCCAACATGTGCAAATTCATTTAACTTAATGCATCATGAGCTAACCTGATTCAAGCATGTAATACAAAATCAACTAATACTCTTAATAAACATCAATTAAAATGTCTATTAACAAATAAACATACCCACAATGCATCCACAGGCATGAAATGAACTTCACGAGGCTACACATTCTCGTGCACGAATTGCTTCACTTAGCGAACCGCTACAATAAATCATCATCAGTTACCAAACGACTCTTAAACAAACAGTAAACATTTACCACATGAACTGTATTAACAGCACAAACTCTGTTGATTAAAATCTAGTACAGACTCTGTTAGTATCTGATTCCGGATGCAGATAATGTTTTTCTCCAGTGTGAATGCGCTGGTGTGTTTTGAGATGACTCTGTTGATTAAAACTCTTACCACACTGTGAGCACTGATATGGTTTCTCTCCAGTGTGAATGCGCTGGTGTATTTTAAGATTACTCTGTTGATTAAAACTCTTTCCACACTGTGAGCACTGATACGGTTTCACTCCAGTGTGAATGCGCTGGTGTATTTTAAGATCACACTGTTCATTAAAACTCTTCCCACACTGTGAGCACTGATACGGTTTCTCTCCAGTGTGAATGCGCTGGTGTATTTTAAGATCACACTGTTGATTAAAACTCTTCCCACATTGTGAGCACTGATACGGTTTCACTCCAGTGTGAATGCGCTGGTGTCTTTTGAGAGTACTCTGTATATAAAAACTCTTTCCACACTGTGAGCACTGATATGGTTTCTCTCCAGTGTGAATGCGCAGGTGTATTTTAAGAGCACTCGGTCCATTAAAACTCTTTCCACACTGTGAACACTGATACGGTTTCACTCCAGTGTGAATGCGCTGGTGTATTTTGAGATTACCCTGTGTAATAAAACTCTTTCCACACTGTGAGCACTGATACGGTTTCTCTCCAGTGTGAATGTGCTGGTGTTTTTTGAGATTACTCTGTGTATTAAAACTCTTCTCACACTGTGAGCACTGATATGGTTTCTCTCCATTGTGACTGCGCTGGTGAATTTTGAGTTTACTCTGTGTATTAAAACTCTTCTCACACTGTGAGCACTGATACGGTTTCTCTCCAGTGTGAATGCGCTGGTGTATTTTGAGCACACTCTGGAACTTGAAGCTCTTCCCACACTGTGAGCAGACGTTTCCTTCTTCCTGTGTGGGACTGAGAGAGGTGTTAATACTGACAGTACCAGAGGACGTTTGCTGATTACTGGAGCTTCTGGTGGGCGTCAGATCCTCATGTTCAGTCTTAATCTTCACCAGAGTCTCATATTTATCATGGTTGCAGCTCTTGATGTGATTGTGGAGCTGATTTTGGGTTGTAGAGGAACGTGGACACGAGGAGCAGCAGAAATCCTTGTTCAGTTCTGAAACAGAAAATAATCAAATACATTTATAACATTATAAATAATCAAATACATTTATAACATAAATAATCAAATACATTTATAACATTATAAATAATCAAATACATTTATAACATCAATAATCAAATACATTTATATCATTATAAATAATCAAATACATTTATAACATTATAAATAATCAAATACATTTATAACATTATAAATAATCAAATACATTTATAACATTATAAATAATTAAACACATTTATAACATTATAAATAATCAAATACATTTATAACATTATAAATAATCAAATACATTTACAACATTATAAATAATCAAATACATTTATAACATTATAAATAATCAAATACATTTATATCATTATAAATAATCAAATACATTTATAACATAAATAATCAAATACATTTACAACATTATAAATAATCAAATACATTTATAACATTATAAATAATCAAATACATTTATATCATTATAAATAATCAAATACATTTATAACATTATAAATAATACAATACATTTATAACATAAATAATCAAATACATTTATAACATTATAAATAATCAAATACATTTATAACATTATAAATAATCAAATACATTTATAACATAAATAATCAAATACATTTATAACATTATAAATAATCAAATACATTTATAACATAAATAATCAAATACATTTATAACATTATAAATAATCAAATACATTTATAACATAATAAATAATCAAATACATTTATAACATAAATAATCAAATACATTTATAACATTATAAATAATCAAATACATTTATAACATTATAAATAATCAAATACATTTATATCATTATAAATAATCAAATACATTTATAACATTATAAATAATCAAATACATTTATATCATTATAAATAATCAAATACATTTATATCATTATAAATAATCAAATACATTTATAACATTATAAATAATCAAATACATTTATAACATTATAAATAATCCAATACATTTATACCATTATAAATAATCCAATACATTTATAACATTATAAATAATCAAATACATTTATAACATTATAAATAATCAAATACATTTATAACATTATAAATAATCAAATACATTTATAACATAAATAATCAAATACATTTATAACATTATAAATAATCAAATACATTTATAACATTATAAATAATCAAATACATTTATAACATTATAAATAATCAAATACATTTATAACATTATAAATAATCAAATACATTTATAACATTATAAATAATCAAATACATTTATAACATTATAAATAATGAAATACATTTATAACATTATAAATATTAAATACATTTATAACATTATAAATAATCAAATACATTTATAACATTATAAATAATCAAATACATTTATAACATTATAAATAATCAAATACATTTATAACATTATAAATAATCAAATACACTTATAACATTATAAATAATCAAATACATTTATAACATTATAAATAATCATATACATTTATAACATTATAAATAATCAAATACACTTATAACATTATAAATAATCAAATACATTTATAACATTATAAATAATCATATACATTTATAACATTATAAATATTCAAATACATTTATAACATTATAAATATTCAAATACATTTATAACATTATAAATAATCAAATACATTTATAACATTATAAATAATCAAATACATTTATAACATTATAAATAATCAAATACATTTATAACATTATAAATAATCAAATACATTTATAACATTATAAATAATCAAATACATTTATAACATTATAAATAATCAAATACATTTATAACATTATAAATAATAAATACATTTATAACATTATAAATAATGAAATACATTTATAACATTATAAATAATAAATACATTTATAACATTATAAATAATCAAGTACATTTATAACATTATAAATAATCATATACATTTATAACATTATAAATAATCAAATACATTTATAACATTATAAATACTCAAATACATTTATAATATTATAAATAATAAATACATTTATAACATTATAAATAATCAAATACATTTATAACATTATAAATAATCAAATACATTTATAACATTATAAATAATCAAATACATTTATAACATTATAAATAATCAAATACATTTATAACATTATAAATACTCAAATACATTTATAATATTATAAATAATAAATACATTTATAACATTATAAATAATCAAATACATTTATAACATTATAAATAATCAAATACATTTATAACATTATAAATAATCAAATACATTTATAACATTATAAATAATCAAATACATTTATAACATTATAAATAATAAATACATTTATAACATTATAAATAATCAAATACATTTATAACATTATAAATAATAAATACATTTATAACATTATAAATAATCAAGTACATTTATAACATTATAAATAATCATATACATTTATAACATTATAAATAATCAAATACATTTATAACATTATAAATACTCAAATACATTTATAACATTATAAATAATCATATACATTTATAACATTATAAATAATCAAATACATTTATAACATTATAAATAATCAAATACATTTATAACATTATAAATAATCAAATACATTTATAACATTATAAATAATCAAATACATTTATAACATTATAAATAATCAAATACATTTATAACATTATAAATAATGAAATACATTTATAACATTATAAATAATCAATACATTTATAACATTATAAATAATGAAATACATTTATAACATTATAAATAATGAAATACATTTATAACATTATAAATAATAAATACATTTATAACATTATAAATAATCAAATACATTTATAACATTATAAATAATCATATACATTTATAACATTATAAATAATCAAATACATTTATAACATTATAAATAATCATATACATTTATAACATTATAAATAATCAAATACATTTATAACATTATAAATAATCAAATACATTTATAACATTATAAATAATCAAATACATTTATAACATTATAAATATTCAAATACATTTATAACATTATAAATAATCAAATACATTTATAACATTATAAATAATCAAATACATTTATAACATTATAAATAATCAAATACATTTATAACATTATAAATAATCAAATACATTTATAACATTATAAATATTCAAATACATTTATAACATTATAAATATTCAAATACATTTATAACATTATAAATAATCAAATACATTTATAACATTATAAATAATCAAATACATTTATAACATTATAAATAATCAAATACATTTATAACATTATAAATAATCATATACATTTATAACATTATAAATAATCAAATACATTTATAACATTATAAATACTAATATACATTTATAACATTATAAATAATCATATACATTTATAACATTATAAATAATCAAATACATTTATAACATTATAAATAATCAAATACATTTATAACATTATAAATAATCAAATACATTTATAACATTATAAATAATCAAATACATTTATAACATTATAAATAATCAAATACATTTATAACATTATAAATAATCAAATACATTTATAACATTATAAATATTCAAATACATTTATAACATTATAAATAATCAAATACATTTATAACATTATAAATATTCAAATACATTTATAACATTATAAATATTCAAATACATTTATAACATTATAAATAATCAAATACATTTATAACATTATAAATAATCAAATACATTTCTAAAATTTTTTACTCAAGATAAAAAATATCTTACTGAGTTCATCTTTATCTTCAGGTTCTTCCTTCTTCACAGGCTTCATCTGGAAACCTCCACACTGTTGGTCCTCTGGGGTGAGGTGTTCCTCAGAGGTGACGTGTTCCACAGGGATTAAAGATCCTTCACCTGAAATTCATCAATATGTGAAGAAGAAACTCAACAACTGGAGGAAACTGAAGGTTGTGGGTTTAGTTACCACAAATAAATACTACTTAGATTTAATCCAGACTGGAAGTATCAGCACTTCTCCACAGGACAGTACGGTACAGTACAGGTTCTAATCCCACTATCCACATTCTCTTATTATTTCTACTATACTAACCACACTGTACTGTACTAACATGGCTAATTGCTCCACATTTACTTACAGAAGTAACTTCCATCTTCTTCCTCCTCCTTTTTTATTAGTTTCTCTTGGAATCCTTCATTTTGTAGATCTATGGGGGTGACGTGTCCCTCTTCTGCTGACTGCATTATTAAAAGATCTGACAGACAGACAGACGGACAGATAGACAAATGTACTTTATTCCCTATTAAAGAGAAATCCAGGAAATTTCTTTTAGACTTTTAAACTGTTTATTTTTAATGCTGTGAGGCTGTAAACAGAGTGAAAATGTTGAAACTATTGTGGGACTGAGCAGCATCAGACAGAAAAGACTTCTAATAGAACTTTTTGGGTTGGTTTCACAGACAGGGATTAAGCCTAGTCCTAGACTACACAGCATTTTGAATGGAGATTCTCTATTTAAAGCTAAATGTAGTCCTGGACTATAAGCCTTAATCCCTGTCTGGGAAACAACCCTTTGAGTTTGGTGGAAGTGGTTTTGTGGCCCAAAGTGAAATGATGAAGTCTGATGTTCTTTACATCTAGTTTCTCATCCACTCCCAATAACAGTGCTGTACTAATACTTTTAACTTTTACTATAAACCTGTAAAACAACCTGTAAACAAAGCTACAAGAACTCGCTGTTTCTATCAAACATTACAAACTGTAAACAAAGCTGAAAATGTGACGCGTTTATATCAAAATGTGAGATTTAATAATGAATAAACTCTGAATCCGTTACAATCCACTGATTCATCGGTTCAATGAATCGGTTCATCAGTACTGAATCATGTGTGATGCTAACAGTTAGCGGAGCAGCTAATAGTTTGTGTGTTTAAATAAAACTGGAGTTAAAACTCCTCAAATCCTCACAGTGATGTTTTATTATGAACTCTAGTTTTATTATTAATTAGAATGTGGTTATAATGAAATATAAGGGTTATAATTAAATACATATTTTACTTACAGATGAGGCTCTACAGTACAAACACAGCAGCTTCTTGTTCTTCTTATGATGTTTAATGGCGGTTGGCAGAACAACTTAAGACGCACCAGCGCCACCAACTGGACTGGAGTTGAACAGCAGCTTAGCAGTAAAACATCTCCATTAGCCCTGTATCTCTGAGCTACAGTGTTGGGGGGAACGCGGTACAGTCACGTGATTACTTTTTATCTGTAACGAAGTCATGTAACGCGTTACAGTTACATATTTGTAATGACATTACAGTTACTGTGATGAGTCGTTCGCGAACGAACCGATTCTATTGAACGACTCTTTAAAATGAACTAAAGGAACCGAGTCGCTCCTCTAGTATAAGGACAAATAATTAAGGAATAAACTTGTTTAATGATGTTAAATCTGATTGGTTCATGGCGTGTATGTTTTAAAGCAGAAACAAACACAGGCACATCTCTGTACAAGAGAGGATTTTTTTAAAACTAAATAAATAAAGTAAATAAATGGAATTAGACGAACCGATTCTATTGAACGACTTGAACTAAAGGAACCGAGTCGCTCTTCACAGGAAAAAATGTACTGTAAAGTTTTACAGTAAAACTGTTAAGTTTACAGTTGAACCATAATAGTTAATAGTTCTACTGTCACTTTTACAGTTTGACCATGAGTACAACTGTGAACTCTCATGTTACCATGAAGTACATGGCCACATCTTTCAGTGTTTAATATTATTAATTGTGAAGTTTACAGTTCAACTGTAAACATGATATTGTTGAATTGTGAAATTCAGTCAACTTACAGTTTACAGTTCAACTAAGAATAGTTCATAGTCACCTCTTCTAATGTTTGATGTTTACAGTAATTTACAGTTTAACTATGATCATATAGGTAAATGACAATATACAAATATCAAGACAATAATAATGTATATAATATTTATGTATTATTTAAAGTAGGTATGTGAATGAAGGGTGTAAATGTATGTGTGTGGGGGTAAATTAATTACATGACATGAAAAACATGTCAAAAAGACATTATTTACATCTAAAAAAAATAGATGATTAACAATATTCCAATAAAAAAAGAATACAGCACAGATTTACATATTTATAATATTACAAAAATACAAATAACCTCATGCAGACAGGACAAATATTACATTACATCAATATTACATCAGACAGATGACTTTATAACCTTTTATTCTGCCTGTTCTGCGCAAACCTCTCTTCTACACACATCATGTCACATCATGTCAGTCTGGACATCTGGGCATGCGCACATGCGCACTTGATTTGAGACCGTTATCTCAACCAAGCGTCTCGAGCTTGGCGTCAGGTGAACCGCGGAAATACAAATTTAGTCTCAGTTTCAGTGATTTAATTCTCATAAACGAGTCTGTTAAAGTCCGCGCTGTGTATCTGCTTAAAGATAAAGTTCCTGCCACATGTGTTATTGAGTCAGAACTTATTAAAGGACAAGAATCTGACGACGGAAAATCTCATCAACGGTTAAACTGTTTATCTGGAAAGTGAGAAATGGATAAAAAGACGTTGGTGAAGCGGCGCGCGCTAAACCCTGAAGTTCGATGTTAAGTCATTAACTTAAACAGTTTATAATAATACACAATAATATATTTACTATGCCTAAAATGTTATTAAAAATAAATGGCCATTTTAGAAAGCCGAAGATAACACAGGTCTCAGAATTATATGTCTTCAAATGAGTTACTTGGGACGTTAGCTAAACCATTAGCATTAACAGTCTGTTATCTGACGGTAGTTGATTGTGCTCTTTTTAAATGTGTAGTAATACTTGTAACACGTTAAGACTGGTACAATTACTTAGTTTATAGTGTTGTTACAGTGCTAAACTGCACTATAATAAACCTATCACTTTTTACCATTCTAAGTGTACAGATAATATAAATGCTTTTAATATTTCCTACAAGACAATTCACCTTTTATGTCTTATTTATACACGTCTTAATTAAATGTGAACGTTAACCTGCAAGTTGCTCCTAAAATAGTGGAGGTCCAGCATTTTCTTTGGAATGATGGGTGATATGTGTGCTTTAAATTATTGCTGTGAAACTGGGGCAGTTGATCAAAGTTTATATGATTTATTCAGGAAATGTCTATTAACACACATTTCAGGTTTTCCTACTCTTTCCCTACTCCCTATAAAACCTGGGCACCACCTAAGCCCAAGCCCAGTGACCACACCACGTAAGGTCGCGGGTTCGATCCCCGTACGGGCCACACCCTTCCAACTCAAGGACGGATTAAGGATAGTCTGGGCCCCTGGGCAAAGTCTAAGTGCTATGTAGACATTTGGAAAGGTTGACTGTAAATTCAAATTTATCATGGTTTTGAGCATTTTACTAGGACATTTTTCTTTTTCTGTTATGAATGATTTGTATTGTATCAATTCATCTGCCAGGCTCATGTTCAGATCTGAAGGATATGCTGCAGCGAGTGAGTTAGCCTTTAAAGTGAGCTCACTGTTGGACATATTGTCAGGCATGAAAAGAACATCAAATAGCTCAGTTAAGTGTGTGTATGCATTCAAACGGTGGTTGAGACAGGACACAAGTTTGTCAATGACAACATTGAAAGTTTCGATCCGAAACTTGTCCTTTCCGTTAAATGCTACACCTGGCTCTGCACTATCATCAGACATAATTTTGTGCTTCTTTGTACGCTGGAGGTCATGCCTGTACTCTTGGGAGACAGCAGTGGTGACATTTAAAGCTGCCCCTTCAAACACCTCAAAGTTATTTCTCTGTGCTGCCACAAAGTCTCGTAAAGACAAGAGAAGTTGTGTAGCTGTATATATGTCAATATCATGCTTCTGCAGCTGCAGGCTTGTGGCTTGGAACCTCTGTAGTATTGTGTCCCAGAAGTATGCCATGAAGGCCATCTCCAACGTGTCCAATTTGTCACAGAGTGCAGAGGCTTCACTTCGAGTTACACATTTCTCCTCCATATCTTTAGACATATCATTCAATGCCTCTCTCAGTTGTGCATAATATTTCCAAAGAGCCTTAGTTGACTCAGCTCGTGCGCTCCATCGAGTACCTGACAGTGATTTCAGTGTGAGTTTGATATCAGTATCACGGAAAACCTTTCCCCACCTGTGTGTAGATGATGCACAAAATGTGTACATTGCCTGTACAAAGTCAAAAAAACGTCCAGCTTCTGGGCTACTGTCAACAGCATTGACACCAACTAAATTCAGTGAATGTGCTGCACAGGGGACATAACAAATCAAAGGGTTTCCAAAAGCATGGCTAGGGGCCCCAAAAGCATGGCTAGGGCCCCCAAGAGGCCCTGGGGTCAAAGTCCATAATAGTCAGAGGATCCTTAAAATGGAGGGCCCTCAGAAATAAAAAATATATTGTGTCATAAATGTTGATAGGCATCGCAAAATGTTTTGGGCCAGGGCCCCCCTGGGGCCTCCTGACCTCAAGGGCCCCTGGGCGCTGGCCCCACTGGCCCGGTCAGTAATCCAGCCATGTTCCAACTATTAAAGGTAGCATGACTGAAAGAGAGTCAGGTGAGCATGTGCTGTGTATCAGGACTTTCTAACCTGAGTAATTTAATCACTGTAAGTAAGAATACCACCCTGTTCTTCTGCCATCTTTAATTCTGGCTTCATTTTACCTAATGAACGTGACATGACCTTTATAAATGGTTACAATCAATTTTGTCAATGGCTGCAATCACTGCTGTGTAATTATGTGAATTCTTGCACTGCACATGGCAGAAGACTAAAATAAATTTAGAACGTGTAGAATAAAAGTATTAGGAAAGTATGAGGTTAAAAGCATCAGCTTTTATTTATTCTTAAAAGAAAAATACATGAACCTCAGTCATCTCACACGAAGATCTGTTCTGCTCAACAACAGTAAAGCTCTCCATCGTTTCTGTGTGGCAGCTCCATAACTGAAGGGCTGTCAGTGTAGAATCGGGTATGTGTGTATATGCCCTGCTCTTGTACATCGGCCGTTTAGCTCAGTTGGTTAGAGCGTGGTGCTAAAAACGCCAAGGTCGCGGGTTCGATCCCCGTACGTGCAACACCCACTTTTGGCTTCAAACGTTGTCTCTGACAAGTGTGAGATCTGTGTACTTTGGTCAGTGGAAGTAGTTTTATAGCTTCATAAAAACATTTTACTTACGTGTCCAGCCCTGCTACACAAACTGTCATTTTTGTTCCTGTTAAAAACTTTAGCTTAGTTAAAGCAAATAAAGACACATTTAAAATGTTCATCTTTTATTACAGGTTTAAAGTTGCATAAAACAAATGTTTGTACAAATAATATAAAACCAAAGTACAAAATAAACATTTCACTTATTTTAATTATCTCACAAATCACTTCTCAGTTTTAAAGGTCAAAGGCAGCAGCATCTTTTAGATCAGAACAGCTATTAACATTAAATATCACTAAAGAGGAAATCCTGAAGACAGCAATGTAAACCTACAGCAACAAACCCAACAGCAACAATTAATCATTATAACAATAAAATAAAAATAATAACAATAATAATAATTATAATAATATTGTCACAAATCTAGAAAATAACTGTCATAACTTTGTTTAACTCTTTTTGAAAATCAAATGTCTCCTTGTACTGAATTTATTATTAGCTAAACTTAAAAAAGCCAAATTAAAATCTTTACTGTTTAACTGACTTTTAAAGTGGAGTTTATAATCATGTGGAGATCATCATCCTCATCTAGTGGTACTAGAAATACATTACATCTTGTTCAATAGGTACAGATTTGTGACTTTATTATTATTAATGTATTTTTTTTTCTTTTTAATAGTATTTGCATTATTTTATTTGCATTTTTCATACTGTCCCAACTTTTTCTGATTTGGGGTTATAACAGACTTGGGAAGAAAGAAGTTTAAGGTGAAAATGATCACATTTACCATTTTGTAATGTACAGAAATCTTCTCTTTTATGTTTTTAAATATTCAGTTTGTCTTTTATTTAATTTAGTTTTAATATCTGAATCCATTTAGATGATAAATATTTAAGAAAAGAAGAAATCAGATTAGATTAGATTCAACTTTATTGTCATTGTGCAGAGTAAACAAGTACAGAGCCAATGAAATGCAGTAATACACGCGATGTACACGCGCCGCCATCTTGCCAAATGAGGAAAGGGGGTAAATACTTTTTCACAGCACTGAATAAATGGTGGTTAATAAATTGAAAAAGAAAATCTTCATAAATGTATCACTGCCTCACAGATTCTAAAATCACTCAAACAGTTTAATGTTACACTTTCATGTAAATTTTACATTTAATTTGTTCAATCTGACAGTTTTACTTTTGATCCTGAATGAACTCTAAACCCCGGGTAGAGGAGCTGAGTGAACGTGGTCTGAACTCTGTGGAGGAGCTTCATTCTATCAGAGACGCTGTAGAAGGACAGAGTTCCTGCTTCATAATCCACATACACTCCTATTCTAGAGGAACTCGGCATTATGGGAATTTCAGTCTCTTTGTTATTGTGCCAGAATGAAAATCTGGATGGAGAACAGAACAAACTCCAGGACTGATCATTACGTCCAAACACACACTCACCACCACGTCCCTTCCTGCTGATGCTTTTATATGACACTGCTATATAAACCCACTTATCCCCACTCAGCTCAACCTCCCAGTAACAGCGTCCACTCACACTCTCTCTACACACAACCTGAGGCCAAATATCAAATCTATCTGGATGATCAGGATACGACTGTAATGTTCTACTGCAGGTCACCACTTTGTTCTCCTCAGACAGACGGAGGAATTTATTTACTGTGTTTGGATCCAGTGTGAACCGACAAACATCTGGAGAGGAAACACAAAATAAACCAATTAACATAGAAGAGAGAGAGAGAGAGTGTACAGTGTGTGTGTGTGTGTGTGTGTGTGTGTGTGTGTGTGTGTGTGTGTGTAATTATACATAGCAACACACAATCCAAACACACACAAACCCTACACATACACACAATCACAAACACATTACACAACCACACAAACCCTACACAATCAAACAAACCCTACACAATCACACAAACCCTACACAATCAAACACTACACAATCAAACACTACACAATCACACAAACCCTACACAATTAAACACTACACAATCACACAAACCCTACACAATCAAACACTACACAATCAAACCCAACACAATCACACAAACCCTACACAAACACACACTACACAATCAAACACTACACAATCACACAAACCCTACACATCACACAAACCCTACACAATCACACAAACCCTACACAATCACACAAACCCTACACAATCACACAAACCCTACACAATCAAACAAACCCTACACAATCACACAAACCCTACACCATCACACAAACCCTACACAATCACACAAACCCTACACAATCAAACACTACACAATCACACAAACCCTACACATCACACAAACCCTACACAATCACACAAACCCTACACAATCAAACACTACACAATCACACAAACCCTACACAATCAAACACTACACAATCACACAAACCCTACACATCACACAAACCCTACACAATCACACAAACCCTACACAATCACACAAACCCTACACAATCACACAAACCCTACACAATCAAACACTACACAATCAAACACTACACGATCACAAGAACCCTACACAATCAAACACTACACAAACCCTACACAATCACACAAACCCTACACAATCAAACACTACACAATCAAAAACTACATAATCACACAAACCCTACACAATCACACAAACCCTACACAATCAAACACTACACGATCAAAATATACACAATCACACAAACCCTACACAATCACACAAGCCCTACACAATCACACAAACCCTACACAATCACACAAACCCTACACAATCAAACACTACACAATCACACAAACCCTACACAATTAAACACTACACAATCACACAAACCCTACACAATCAAACACTACACAATCAAACCCAACACAATCACACAAACCCTACACAATCAAATACTACACAATCACACAAAAACTACAAAATCACACACTACACAATCAAACACTACACAATAAAAAAAAACTACACAATCACACAAACCCTACACAAACACTACACAATCACACAAACCCTACACAATCACACGAACCCTACACAATCAAACACTACACGATCAAAATCTACACAATCACACAAACCCTACACAATCACACAAACCCTACACAATCAAACACTACACAATCACACACTACACAATCAAACACTACACAATCACACAAACCCTACACAATCACACAAACCCTACACAATCACACAAACCCTACACAATCACACAAACCCTACACAATCAAACAAACCCTACACAATCACACAAACCCTACACCATCACACAAACCCTACACAATCAAACACTACACGATCAAAATATACACAATCACACAAACCCTACACAATCACACAAGCCCTACACAATCACACAAACCCTACACAATCAAACAAACCCTACACAATCACACAAACCCTACACAATCAAACACTACACAATCAAACACTACACAATCACACAAACCCTACACAATTAAACACTACACAATCACACAAACCCTACACAATCAAACACTACACAATCAAACCCAACACAATCACACAAACCCTACACAATCACACAAACCCTACACAATCAAACAAACCCTACACAATCAAACCCTACACAATCAAACACTACACAAACACTACACAATCAAACCCTACACAATCACACAAACCCTACACAACCACACAAACCCTACACAATCACACAAACCCTACACAATCACACAAACCCTACACAATCAAACACTACACAATCAAAAACTACATAATCACACAAACCCTACACAATCACACAAACCCTACACAATCAAACACTACACGATCAAAATATACACAATCACACAAACCCTACACAATCACACAAACCCTACACAATCAAATACTACACAATCACACAAAAACTACACAATCACACACTACACAATCAAACACTACACAATAAAAAAAAACTACACAATCACACAAACCCTACACAAACACTACACAATCACACGAACCCTACACAATCAAACACTACACGATCAAAATCTACACAATCACACAAACCCTACACAATCACACAAACCCTACACAATCAAACACTACACAATCACACACTACACAATCAAACCCTACACAATCACACAAACCCTACACATCACACAAACCCTACACAATCACACAAACCCTACACAATCACACAAACCCTACACAATCACACAAACCCTACACAATCAAACAAACCCTACACAATCAAACACTACACGATCAAAATATACACAATCACACAAACCCTACACAATCACACAAACCCTACATAATCAAATACTACACAATCACACAAAAACTACACAATCACACACTACACAATCAAACACTACACAATAAAAAAAACTACACAATCACACAAACCCTACACAAACACTACACAATCACACAAACCCTACACAATCACACGAACCCTACACAATCAAACACTACACGATCAAAATCTACACAATCACACAAACCCTACACAATCACACAAACCCTACACAATCAAACACTACACAATCACACACTACACAATCAAACACTACACAATCACACAAACCCTACACATCACACAAACCCTACACAATCACACAAACCCTACACAATCACACAAACCCTACACAATCAAACAAACCCTACACAATCAAACACTACACGATCAAAATATACACAATCACACAAACCCTACACAATCACACAAACCCTACACAATCAAATACTACACAATCACACAAAAACTACACAATCACACACTACACAATCAAACACTACACAATAAAAAAAAACTACACAATCACACAAACCCTACACAAACACTACACAATCACACAAACCCTACACAATCACACGAACCCTACACAATCACACAAACCCTACACAATCAGACAAACCCTACACAATCAAACAAACCCTACACAATCACACATTCCCTACACAATCACACGAACCCTACACAATCACACAAACCCTACACAATCACACAAGCCCTACACAATCACACAAACCCTACACAATCAAACAAACCCTACACAATCACACAAACCCTACACAATCAAACACTACACAATCAAACACTACACAATCACACAAACCCTACACAATCAAACCCAACACAATCACACAAACCCTACACAATCAAACAAACCCTACACAATCACACAAACCCTACACAATCACACAAACCCTACACAAACACTGCACAATCACACAAATCCTACACAATCAAACACTACACAAACACTGCACAATCACACAAACCCTACACAATCACACAAACCCTACACAATCAAACCCTACACAAACACTACACGATCACACAAACCCTACACAATCAAACACTACACAAACCCTACACAATCACACAAACCCTACACAATCAAACAAACCCTACACAATCACACAAACCCTACACCATCACACAAACCCTACACAATCACACAAACCCTACACAATCACACAAACCCTACACAATCACACAAACTCTACACAATCACACAAACCCTACACAATCAAACACTACACAATCACACAAACCCTACACAATCAAACAAACCCTACACAATCACACAAACACTACACAATCAAACAAACCCTACACAATCACACAAACCCTACACAATCAAACAAACCCTACACAATCATACAAACCCTACACCATCAAACAAACCCTACACAATCACACAAACCCTACACGATCAAATATTACACAATCAAACATTACACAATCACACAAACCCAACACAATCACACAAACCCTACACAAACAAACACTACACAATCACACAAACCCTACACAATCACACAACCCTACACAATCAAACACTACACAATCAAGCAAACACTACATAATCACACAAACCCTACACAATCAAACCCTACACAATCGAACAAACCCTACACAATCAAACACTACACAATCACACAAACCCTACCCCATCACACAAACCCTACACAATCAAATAAACCCTACTCCATCACACAGACCCTACACAATCAAATAAACCCTACACCATCACACAAACCCTACACAATCAAATAAACCCTACACAATCACACAAACCCTACACAATCACACACTACACAATCAAGCAAACACTACATAATCACACAAACCCTACACAATCAAACCCTACACAATCGAACAAACCCTACACAATCAAACACTACACAATCACACAAACCCTACCCCATCACACAAACCCTACACAATCAAATAAACCCTACTCCATCACACAGACCCTACACAATCAAATAAACCCTACACAATCACACAAACCCTACACAATCACACAAACCCTACACAATCACACACTACACAATCAAACAAACCCTACACAATCACACAAACCCTACACAATCACACAACCCCTACACAGTCACACAAACACTACACAATCAAACAAACCCTACACAATCACACAAACCCTACACAATCAAACAAACCCTACACAATCACACAAACATTACACAATCACACAATCCCTACACAATCAAACACTACACAATCACACAAACCCTACACAATCAAACAAACCCTACACAACCACAAACCCTACATAATCACACACCCTACACAATCACACAAACACTACACAATCAAACACTACACAATCAAACAAACACTACATAATCACACACAAACCCTAAGCATACACACAGACACAATCACATGCATACACACAGACACAAACATTTAAACTCACACATACACACAAACACATTCATTACACAAATAATACACCATCACACAAACTCACTTACACACAAACACTACACAATCACACAGATACTACACAATCACACACATACATTACACACACACTACACAAACCCTACACAATCACACAAACACACACACATTACACAAACACTACACAAACACACACATACATCACATAAACACACAAACCCTACACATACACACAATCACACAAACACTACACAATCACACAAACACTACACAATCACACAAACACTACACAAACAGTCCACAATCACACACATACATTACACAAACACTACATAATCACACAAACACGACACAAACACACATAAATTACACAAACACTACACAATCACACACAAACCCTACACATGACAAGAAACACACACATACATTACACAAACACTACACAATCACACACAAACCCTACACATGACAAGAAACACAAACATACATTACACAAACAGTACACAAACACAAACATACATTACACAAACACACACATATATTACACAAACTACACAATCACATACAAACCCTACGCATACACACAAATACAACACAAACACACACATTAAACAAACACTACACAATCACACACAAACCATTCGCATACACACAAACCATTCGCATACACACAAACAATACACAAACACACATACATTACACAAAAACACAATCACATAAACTCACACATACATTACACAAACACTACACAAACACACACATTACACACACAATGCACAAATACACACAGAAACTACACATATACACAAATACTACAAAAAAACACATTACACAAACAGAACAAAAATGCATACAAACCCTACACAATAACACAAACACTACACAATCACATAGAAACCTTACACAATCACACAAACACTACACAATCACACAAACACACACACATTACACAAACACTACACAATCACACAAACACTACACAATCACATAGCAACCCTACACAATCACACACATACATTACACAAACACTACACAAACACACAAAAACCTTCGCATACACACAAAGACTACATAAACACACACATGCATTACACAAACACTACACAAACACACACAAACCTTACACATACACACAAACACTACACAAACACACACATACATTACCCAAACACTACACAAACACATACAAACCATACGCATACACACAAACACTACACAATCACACAAACACTACACACACACACATACATTACACAAACACACACAAACCCTACACATACACACAAACACATACAAACCATACGCAAACACACAAACACAATCACACAAACACAAAAACTCTTTTTTTTATGGCGCCCACCGTGGCAGACGTCTTTGTACCGTCCTCCTTACTCAAACACTATTTTTTTGTTTATTTTAGCTCTTTTGCTTGTATTAAACACAAAAAGTTTAGTCACGCACAAATTAGGTATAGCAGAGAAGCACTACTGGATATCGGTAAAGTTCATCATGAACTTTCATTAAGCATTTCGGACTTCGACTTTCTTTTACGTCCACACTCGTGGAATTCGAGCAGCATGGCCCAGCAGCACCGGTATTGGACGAGCGACGTAGACGGCGAACAGAGCGGCCAAAACGGAAGCATGGCAGGAGAGGTGGGCTTCATGCTAGGCTAAAGGCTAGGGCTACACGACCACCGCTACCTAGCCTGTTGCTGGCTAACGTTCGCTCCCTCGAAAACAAGCTGGATGAGCTGAGAACCAGGATAACAACACAACGTGAGATCAGAGACTGCTGTGCTGTAACTGGATACTAGATTTTCTATCTGACCGATCTCAGTCAGTCAGGATTGGCACGCGAACATCCAGCACAAAGACCATAAACATTGGGACACCTCAAGGCTGCGTGCTGAGCCCTCTTCTGTACTCGCTCTTCACACATAACTGTGTGGCCTCTTATAACACCACCAGTATTATTAAGTTTGCTGATGACACCACAGTCATTGGTCTTATTACTGGGGAGGATGAGACGGCGTACAGGAAGGAGGTAGCAGATGTTGTGGGCTGGTGTCAGAACAACAATCTTTCATTAAATATCAACAAGACAAAAGAACTGATTGTGGACCCCAGGAGGAGAAGAGAACAGCATACACCACTGTATATAGGTGGAACAGTAGTGGAGAAGGTGAAAACCTTCAAATTCCTGGGTGTGCACATCAGTGAGGATCTCACCTGGTCCTGCAACACACACCACATCATCAAAAAGTCACAACAGAGACTGTACTTCCTAAGAAGACTAAAAAAAGGCACTCCAGCGTGTAATAAAAACTGCACAAAGAATTTCTGGAACGTCCTTCCCTGCACTACAGGACATTTATCAGAACTGCCTTAGTTTATTTCTATTTTTATTACTTATAATATTATAACATTTTTTTATAGTTTAAATTTAAATATTTTTTTTATTGTGTTAGTTTAATTTTGTTTTATGTACAATACTTATTGATGTTTGGAGGATGAACAAAGTAAGAATTTCATTGTACATTGTAACTGCTGGTTCTTCTGTGCACATGACAGTAAAACTCTTGAATCTTGACTTCACCACACAAACATACATTACACAAACACACACAAACCCTACACTAACACACAAACACTACACAAATACACACAGACACTACACATACACACAAATACAACTCAAACACAAACATTACACAAACACTGCACAATCACACAGATACTACACATACACACATACATTACACAAACACACACAAACACAGACACAATCACACAATCATTAAATAATCACATACAAACCCTACGCATACACACAAACACTACACACACATACATCACACAAACCCTACACAATCACACAAACACACATACATCACACAAACATTACACAAACACATACAAACCCTACGCATACACACAAACCCTACGCATACACACAAACACTACACAATCACACACAAACATTACACAAACACTGCACAAACACTACATATACACACAGATACTACTCAAACACACATTACACAAACACTGCGCAATCACACAGACACTACACATACACACATACAGTATCTCACAAAAGTGAGTATGCCCCTCACATTTTTGCAAATATTTGATTATATCTTTTCATGGGACAAAACTATAGACATGAAACTTGGTTATAACTTAGAGTAGTCAGTGTACAGCTAATATAGCAGTGTAGATTTACTGTCTTCTGAAAATAACTCAACACACATCCATTAATGTCTAAATAGCTGCAACATAAGTGAGTACACCCCACAGTGAACATGTCCAAATTGTGCCAAAGTGTGTCGTTGTCCCTCCCTGGTGTCATGTGTCAAGGTCCCAGGTGTAAATGGGGAGCAGGGCTGTTAAATTTGGTGTTTTGGGTACAATTCTTTCATACTGGCCCCTGGATATTCAACATGGCACCTCATGGCAAAGAACTCTCTGAGGATGTGAGAAATAGAATTGTTGCTCTCCACAAAGATGGCCTAAGCTATAAGAAGATTGCTAACACCCTGAAAATAAGCAACAGCATGGTGGCCAAGGTCATACAGCGGTTTTCCAGGACAGGTTCCACTCGGAACAGGCTTCACCAGGGTCGACCAAAGAAGTTGAGTCCACGTGTTAAGCGTCATATCCAACACCGTCGTAGGAACATGATCAAAAACAAACCAGCAGAATCTTACAATCACATTTATGCTGTCCGTTTTACTTTAAAAATCACAATATTTCATAATGCTTTGCTATAGTTGCAAAATGAAAGCGTACCGTAAACAGCAGAACCGCGACCCAGATCAATCACACAACAGCAGAAAATCATAACCACTTATCTGCTTACCGATCTATATCCATGTGTTGTTCCATTAAATATATAATCCACTTTATATAAGACCATCTTGTATGTTTCCAGAATATATAAATCCATACCCACCTTATAAAAACTATTGTAGATCATTTATTCTCTCGGCTTTTCCAGTAAAAAGCTTACATTGGTTATTCGCTCACTAAACTGTCATTTATACAACAACCAATGAAGAGAGAGATTGAAATTCCACCTAGAATGTGAATTCGGAAGCTCTGATTGGTTTATACATCTGAATCTCTTCACCAAATGAACTGATTCATAGAGTTGTTTATGGATCTAACAGTTTAGCCACCACTGCTCTACATTTGCGCAGGTTTGATGTCGAGTTTTTTATTGTTTTCTTTTTTTTACTCAGTAATGAATGTTATTTAAAATGTAGCGAATTACAGTTCTTAATACAAAACATACTTAAGTAAAAGTAAAATTACTGGCTGTAAAATCTACTTTAAAAAGTACAAGTGCACAAAAAAACTCAATTATAGTAACGCCAGTAAATGTAATTTGTTACTTTCCACCTCTGGTAAAGGTGATGGACTAAATCCAATTGAGCACCTGTGGCGCATCCTCAAGTGGAAGGTTGAGGAGTTCAAGGTGTCTAACGTCCACCAGCTCCGTGATGTCATCATGGAGGAGTGGAAGAGGATTCCAGTAGCAACCTGTGCAGCTCTGGTGAATTCCATGTCCAGGAGGGTTAAGGCAGTGCTAGGTAATAATGGTGGTCACACAAAATATTGACACTTTGGGCACAATTTGGACATGTTCACTGTGGGGTGTACTCACATGTGTTGCAGCTATTTAGACATTAATGGCTGTGTGTTGAGTTATTTTCAGAAGTAAATCTATACTGCTATACAAGTTACATCCAAGTTTCATTTCTATAGTGTTGTCCCATGAAAAGATAAAATCAAATATTTGCAGAAATGTGTACTCACTTTTGTAAGATACTGTACATTACACAAACACTACACAAACAAACACACATATATTACACAAACTCATACAAACCCTACACATACACAAAGACACTACACAATCACACAAATACTACTACAACACAACTACTACTCAAACACAAACAAATGCTACACAAAAGCATGAACACTACACTGACATAGACACTACGCATAAGCACAAATATTACTCAAACACACACATACTACTCAAACACACACAAATACTGCACAAACACACAAATACTGCTCAAACACACACATACTACTCAAACACACACAAATACTGCACAAACACACACATACTACTCAAACACACAAATACTGCTCAAACACACACATACTACTCAAACACACACAAATAATTTTTTTGTTTATTTTAGCTCTTTTGCTTGTATTAAACACAAAAAGTTTAGTCACGCACAAATTAGGTATAGCAGAGAAGCACTACTGGATATCGGTAAAGTTCATCATGAACTTTCATTAAGCATTTCGGACTTCGACTTTCTTTTACGTCCACACTCGTGGAATTCGAGCAGCATGGCCCAGCAGCACCGGTATTGGACGAGCGACGTAGACGGCGAACAGAGCGGCCAAAACGGAAGCATGGCAGGAGAGGTGGGCTTCATGCTAGGCTAAAGGCTAGGGCTACACGACCACCGCTACCTAGCCTGTTGCTGGCTAACGTTCGCTCCCTCGAAAACAAGCTGGATGAGCTGAGAACCAGGATAACAACACAACATGAGATCAGAGACTGCTGTGCTGTAACTGGATACTAGATTTTCTATCTGACCGATCTCAGTCAGTCAGGATTGGCATGCGAACATCCAGCACAAAGACCATAAACATTGGGACACCTCAAGGCTGCATGCTGAGCCCTCTTCTGTACTCGCTCTTCACACATAACTGTGTGGCCTCTTATAACACCACCAGTATTATTAAGTTTGCTGATGACACCACAGTCATTGGTCTTATTACTGGGGAGGATGAGACGGCGTACAGGAAGGAGGTAGCAGATCTTGTGGGCTGGTGTCAGAACAACAATCTTTCATTAAATATCAACAAGACAAAGGAACTGATTGTGGACCCCAGGAGGAGAAGAGAACAGCATACACCACTGTATATAGGTGGAACAGTAGTGGAGAAGGTGAAAACCTTCAAATTCCTGGGTGTGCACATCAGTGAGGATCTCACCTGGTCCTGCAACACACACCACATCATCAAAAAGTCACAACAGAGACTGTACTTCCTAAGAAGACTAAAAAAAGGCACTCCAGCGTGTAATAAAAACTGCACAAAGAATTTCTGGAACGTCCTTCCCTGCACTACAGGACATTTATCAGAACTGCTTTAGTTTATTTCTATTTTTATTACTTATAATATTATAACATTTTTTTATAGTTTAAATTTAAATATTTTTTTTATTGTGTTAGTTTAATTTTGTTTTATGTACAATACTTATTGATGTTTGGAGGATGAACAAAGTAAGAATTTCATTGTACATTGTAACTGCTGGTTCTTCTGTGCACATGACAGTAAAACTCTTGAATCTTGACTTCACCACACAAACATACATTACACAAACACACACAAACCCTACACTAACACACAAACACTACACAAATACACACAGACACTACACATACACACAAATACAACTCAAACACAAACATTACACAAACACTGCACAATCACACAGATACTACACATACACACATACATTACACAAACACACACAAACACAGACACAATCACACAATCATTAAATAATCACATACAAACCCTACGCATACACACAAACACTACACACACATACATCACACAAACCCTACACAATCACACAAACACACATACATCACACAAACATTACACAAACACATACAAACCCTACGCATACACACAAACCCTACGCATACACACAAACACTACACAATCACACACAAACATTACACAAACACTGCACAAACACTACATATACACACAGATACTACTCAAACACACATTACACAAGCACTGCGCAATCA
Organism: Trichomycterus rosablanca; assembly: GCF_030014385.1. Classification (NCBI taxonomy): domain Eukaryota; kingdom Metazoa; phylum Chordata; class Actinopteri; order Siluriformes; family Trichomycteridae; genus Trichomycterus; species Trichomycterus rosablanca. The sequence continues at coordinate 20,069,432 of NC_086001.1, read as the reverse complement.
CACAGACACTACACATACACACATACAGTATCTCACAAAAGTGAGTATGCCCCTCACATTTTTGCAAATATTTGATTATATCTTTTCATGGGACAAAACTATAGACATGAAACTTGGTTATAACTTAGAGTAGTCAGTGTACAGCTGATATAGCAGTGTAGATTTACTGTCTTCTGAAAATAACTCAACACACAGCCATTAATGTCTAAATAGCTGCAACATAAGTGAGTACACCCCACAGTGAACATGTCCAAATTGTGCCAAAGTGTGTCGTTGTCCCTCCCTGGTGTCATGTGTCAAGGTCCCAGGTGTAAATGGGGAGCAGGGCTGTTAAATTTGGTGTTTTGGGTACAATTCTTTCATACTGGCCCCTGGATATTCAACATGGCACCTCATGGCAAAGAACTCTCTGAGGATGTGAGAAATAGAATTGTTGCTCTCCACAAAGATGGCCTAAGCTATAAGAAGATTGCTAACACCCTGAAACTAAGCAACAGCATGGTGGCCAAGGTCATACAGCGGTTTTCCAGGACAGGTTCCACTCGGAACAGGCTTCACCAGGGTCGACCAAAGAAGTTGAGTCCACGTGTTAAGCGTCATATCCAACACCGTCGTAGGAACATGATCAAAAACAAACCAGCAGAATCTTACAATCACATTTATGCTGTCTGTTTTACTTTAAAAATCACAATATTTCATAATGCTTTGCTATAGTTGCAAAATGAAAGCGTACCGTAAACAGCAGAACCGCGACCTAGATCAATCACACAACAGCAGAAAATCATAACCACTTATCTGCTTACCGATCTATATCCATGTGTTGTTCCATTAAATATATAATCCACTTTATATGAGACCATCTTGTATGTTTCCAGAATATATAAATCCATACCCACCTTATAAAAACTATTGTAGATCATTTATTCTCTCGGCTTTCCCGGTAAAAAGCTTACATTGGTTATTCGCTCACTAAACTGTCATTTATACAACAACCAATGAAGAGAGAGATTGAAATTCCACCTAGAATGTGAATTCGGAAGCTCTGATTGGTTTATACATCTGAATCTCTTCACCAAATGAACTGATTCATAGAGTTGTTTATGGATCTAACAGTTTAGCCACCACTGCTCTACATTTGCGCAGGTTTGATGTCGAGTTTTTTATTGTTTTCTTTTTTTTACTCAGTAACGAATGTTATTTAAAATGTAGCGAATTACAGTTCTTAATACAAAACATACTTAACTAAAAGTAAAATTACTGGCTGTAAAATCTACTTTAAAAAGTACAAGTGCACAAAAAAACTCAATTATAGTAACGCCAGTAAATGTAATTTGTTACTTTCCACCTCTGGTAAAGGTGATGGACTAAATCCAATTGAGCACCTGTGGCGCATCCTCAAGTGGAAGGTTGAGGAGTTCAAGGTGTCTAACGTCCACCAGCTCCGTGATGTCATCATGGAGGAGTGGAAGAGGATTCCAGTAGCAACCTGTGCAGCTCTGGTGAATTCCATGTCCAGAAGGGTTAAGGCAGTGCTAGGTAATAATGGTGGTCACACAAAATATTGACACTTTGGGCACAATTTGGACATGTTCACTGTGGGGTGTACTCACATGTGTTGCAGCTATTTAGACATTAATGGCTGTGTGTTGATTTATTTTCAGAAGTAAATCTATACTGCTATACAAGTTACATCCAAGTTTCATTTCTATAGTGTTGTCCCATGAAAAGATAAAATCAAATATTTGCAGAAATGTGTACTCACTTTTGTAAGATACTGTACATTACACAAACACTACACAAACAAACACACATATATTACACAAATTCATACAAACCCTACACATACACAAAGACACTACACAATCACACAAATACTACTACAACACAACTACTACTCAAACACAAACAAATGCTACACAAAAGCATGAACACTACACTGACATAGACACTACGCATAAGCACAAATATTACTCAAACACACACATACTACTCAAACACACACAAATACTGGACAAACACACAAATACTGCTCAAACACACACATACTACTCAAACACACACAAATACTGCACAAACACACACATACTACTCAAACACACAAATACTGCTCAAACACACACATACTACTCAAACACACACAAATACTGCACAAACACACACATACTACTCAAACACACACAAATACTGCACAAACACACACATACTACTCAAACACACACAAATACTACTCAAACACACACATACTACTCAAACACACACAAATACTGCACAAACACACAAATACTGCTCAAACACACACATACTACTCAAACACACACAAATACTGCACAAACACACACATACTATTCAAACACACAAATACTGCTCAAACACACACATACTACTCAAACACACACAAATACTGCACAAACACACACATACTACTCAAACACACACAAATACTACTCAAACACACACATACTACTCAAACACACACAAATACTGCACAAACACACACATACTACTCAAACACACACAAATACTACTCAAACACACACATACTACTCAAACACACACAAATACTGCACAAACACACACATACTACTCAAACACACACAAATACTACTCAAACACACACATACTACTCAAACACACACAAATACTGCTCAAACACACACATACTACTCAAACACACACAAATACTGCACAAACACACACATACTACTCAAACACACAAATACTGCTCAAACACACACATACTACTCAAACACACACAAATACTGCACAAACACACACATACTACTCAAACACACACAAATACTACTCAAACACACACATACTACTCAAACACACAAATACTGCACAAACACACAAATACTGCTCAAACACACACATACTACTCAAACACACACAAATACTGCACAAACACACACATACTACTCAAACACACACAAATACTACTCAAACACACACATACTACTCAAACACACACAAATACTGCACAAACACACAAATACTGCTCAAACACACACATACTACTCAAACACACACAAATACTGCTCAAACACACACATACTACTCAAACACACACAAATACTGCACAAACACACACATACTACTCAAACACACACAAATACTACTCAAACACACACATACTACTCAAACACACACAAATACTGCACAAACACACAAATACTGCTCAAACACACACATACTACTCAAACACACACAAATACTGCACAAACACACACATACTATTCAAACACACAAATACTGCTCAAACACACACATACTACTCAAACACACACAAATACTGCACAAACACACACATACTACTCAAACACACACAAATACTACTCAAACACACACATACTACTCAAACACACACAAATACTGCACAAACACACACATACTACTCAAACACACACAAATACTACTCAAACACACACATACTACTCAAACACACACAAATACTGCACAAACACACACATACTACTCAAACACACACAAATACTACTCAAACACACACATACTACTCAAACACACACAAATACTGCACAAACACACACATACTACTCAAACACACACAAATACTGCACAAACACACATATACTACTCAAACACACACAAATACTGCACAAACACACACATACTACTCAAACACACACAAATACTACTCAAGCACACACATACTACTCAAACACACACAAATACTGCACAAACACAAACATACTACTCAAACACACACAAAGACTGCACAAACACACACATACTACTCAAACACACACAAATACTGCACAAACACACACATACTACTCAAACACACACAAATACTGCACAAACACACACATACTACTCAAACACACACAAATACTACTCAAACACACACATACTACTCAAAAACACACAAATACTGCACAAACACACACATACTACTCAAACACACACAAATACTGCACAAACACACACATACTACTCAAACACACACAAATACTGCACAAACACACACATACTACTCAAACACACACAAATACTACTCAAACACACACATACTACTCAAACACACACAAATACTGCACAAACACACACATACTACTCAAACACACACAAATACTGCACAAACACACACATACTACTCAAACACACACAAATACTGCACAAACACACACATACTACTCAAACACACACAAATACTACTCAAACACACACATACTACTCAAACACACACAAATACTGCACAAACACACACATACTACTCAAATACTGCACAAACACACACATACTACTCAAACACACACAAATACTACTCAAACACACACATACTACTCAAACACACACAAATACTGCACAAACACACACATACTACTCAAACACACACAAATACTGCACAAACACACACATACTACTCAAACACACACAAATACTGCACAAACACACACATACTACTCAAACACACACAAATACTACTCAAACACACACATACTACTCAAACACACACAAATACTGCACAAACACACACATACTACTCAAACACACACAAATACTGCACAAACACACACATATTACTCAAACACACACAAATACTACTCAAACACACACATACTACTCAAACACACACAAATACTGCACAAACACACACATACTACTCAAACACACACAAATACTGCACAAACACACACATACTACTCAAACACACAAATACTGCACAAACACACACATACTACTCAAACACACACAAATACTACTCAAACACACACATACTACTCAAACACACACAAATACTGCACAAACACACACATACTACTCAAACACACACAAATACTACTCAAACACACACAAATACTGCACAAACACACACATACTACTCAAACACACACAAATACTGCTCAAACACACACATACTACTCAAACACACAAATACTGCTCAAACACACACATACTACTCAAACACACAAATACTGCTCAAACACACACACATACTACTCAAACACACAAATACTGCACAAACACACACATACTACTCAAACACACACAAATACTGCACAAACACACACATACTACTCAAACACACACAAATACTGCACAAACACACACATACTACTCAAACACACACAAATACTGCTCAAACACACACATACTACTCAAACACACACAAATACTACTCAAACACACACATACTACTCAAACACACACAAATACTGCTCAAACACACACATACTACTCAAACACACACAAATACTGCTCAAACACACACATACTACTCAAACACACACATACTGCTCAAACACACACATACTACTCAAACACACACATACTACTCAAACACACACATACTACTCAAACACACACAAATACTGCACAAACACACACATACTATTCAAACACACAAATACTGCTCAAACACACACATACTACTCAAACACACAAATACTGCACAAACACACACATACTATTCAAACACACACATACTATTCAAACACACAAATACTGCTCAAACACACACATACTACTCAAACACACACATACTATTCAAACACACACATACTATTCAAACACACAAATACTGCTCAAACACACACATACTACTCAAACACACAAATACTGCTCAAACACAAATAATGCTCAAACACAAATAATACTCAACCCCCCCCCCCCCCCCCAATCCACTTTCCAGGAAACTGTTCATCTAGGAATGCTCGGACCTGACACCCATAATGTGGTGGTGCACCATCTTGCTGGAAAAACTCAGGGAACGTGCCAGCTTTCCTAGTGGATTGGTCGTCGTGGGCCAGTTGAATGGCCCCCAAGGTCTCCCGATCTGACCCCCTTAGACTTTTATCTTTGGGGTCATCTGAAGGCAATTGTCTATGCTGTGAAGATACGAGATGTGCAGCACCTGAAACTACGGATACTGGAAGCCTGTGCTAGCATTTCTTCTGCGGTGTTGCTATCAGTGTGTGAAGAGTGGGAGAAGAGGGTTGCATTGACAATCCAACACAATGGGCAGCACTTTGAACACATTTTATAAGTGGTCAGAAACTTGTAAACGTTAAAACCAAGCACACCATTGTTTTTCTTGTGAAATTCTCAATAAGTTTGATGTGTCACATGACCCTCTTCCCATTGAAAAAACTAAAGTTGGATACAAAATGGCCGACTTCAAAATGGCCGCCATGGTCACCACCCATCTGCAGGACATGCTGACCTCAATTTAGATCTGATTTAATGATTCCAGTATTAGAAGAAGACTGAGCACAAATAAAATCCATGGGAGAGTCACAGGGTAAAATCACTGTTAACTAAGAGGAACATAAAGCCTCGCCTCTCATTTACCAATATAAGAACCTTAATGACCCTCAAGCTTTTTGGTGATGATGTTCTGTGAACTGATGAGTCAGAATTCTTATACTTGCAATGAAGCTAAAACAGCACTTTACAATAAAAACATCTCACTTAACAGTCAGTCATGGTGGTGGTTGTGTGATGGTGTTTCAGAGTTAAAGAAGAACGTCTGGTCATCAGTTCATGATTTAAAGATTAAACACTCGTGTAAAACAAAAACACAACAATTCCAAATAACAAGAGCAGATCTTTGTTGAAATAAATCTGAGGAAATAAAGTTTAGGTTTTGGACTTAGACTTTGGATTTAGACTTAAACCAGACTGAGCTGCTGTAGCATCTGAACTAGTAACGTGTGACAAATATGTAAAAATACAGATAACTGGGGGGTGCAAATACTTTTTTACTGCACTGTGTATGTTTGTGTGTTTGGAAGAAACTTACATTGTAGAAAATCTTCTCTGATTTCAGGTTCAGCAGGTGAAGTAATCCAGACTTTCTTCACTGCAGAAAGAGTAACAGTACAATCACTAATCACAGTAAATAAATATTTGCACCAGAAATTGTCGCAGGTACCGCCAGTAAGAAGTTTGGCATGTTCTCCTAGTGTTTGTCTAAAGTGACCTTAATTCTAAGTTACTGACCAAGTGTGAGTGTATTTCATTCAACCCTGGACTCACTGTGACCATGACCAGTACTGGGTTAATGAGTAAATGAATGATGTTGTTAGATGTAAAATGTTCATGTTGGTGGATTTGATTGTTTTGTTTGATGTTTGAGTACTGAAGCATTTTGGAGACAATGGAACACTGAGGGCTTGAACTCACCTTCATCTGGTATCTTCTCACACTGATCTTTCCAGAATTCTTCTACTTTCTCTCTCAGCTGAGATACAGACTTTGTAACATCATCAAATGAGAGGAAAGGACTGATTGTGATGGCGGCTGATTCTGCAGATCCAGCAGGAGCCGAGAGAGACTGAAAATTCTACATCCAGACAGATAATGTTCACAGAATTAGATTAAACTAATAAAATAATAAACTTGTGCCTGTAAAACTGTTGAAAATAGTCGGTACAAGGACAAATTTAGACTACTGTGAAGATTGTAAAATGTTCCAAAAACATCTTAAATAGATAATCCAGCTGTGTTTGGGTATAAAAGAAGCATTCAGGTACAGACCAGTTTTTATGAGCAACGACTCTAAAATGCATTATTAAATAATCCTACAGTTTAAACACAACATTCTTCATCAAGCAACACAAGCCCTGTTATTTCACTACCTGTCCACTAGAGGCACCATTACCTAAATATTGAACCCAATCTTTTATTGTCTGCATCACGTGTTTCTAAAACCAGCAGATGTTTACAAGTCACAAAATACTATTTCTTATCTTTTTGATGTTACTGTCATCAAGTTTTTTAACATTCTGAACATATTTTATTACTTGGACTGGTGCAGCAATAATATAATTATTTTTAGTGCTGATACCTGGAGGAAATGGACGGGATCCTCTGTGTGTGAAAGCTGTTCCAGTTCAGCATCTTTCCTCTTCAGCTCTACAATCTGCTGCTCCAACTGGACTTTCAGGACTTTTTCAGCTTGACTTACTTCGGCTGTCTCTCGATCTCTGATCAGATCTTTTAGCTCAGAGCATCTTCTGTTAATTGAGTTGATTAGTTCAGTACAGATCCTCTCAATGTTCTTCACTGCTGTCTGTGCAGAACACTGTTAGAAGATTCAGAAAGAGGAAACGGTTCTCACTCAGATATTTGTCCATCCTTCACATTCACATGTAGCTACTGGCCAGACTAAGACTTTCATCACTCATAGCTTGGTGATGGTGCTAAATGCCTTGATTCTTCATACCCTTGAAAATGTTTCCATCATCATTATGTGCACATAATGCAATATTTGATACTCTACTTCCCAAATATAAGAAAGAGTTCCAGTCTTCTACCTTCCACCTTAAACTCCAGCACTTCTTCAGCGTTCATCATCACTTTAGTTTTTACTGCATTTATCAGCATGTTATATTTCCTCACAGATTTTGATATAACACACCTGCTCCTGTATGTCCTGAATTCAAAATAATATGTGTGGATTAAATCTAATAAAACCTAAAAACACCATATATACTGTAAAATGTGCTGGTGGTAGCATACTGTTACAGAAAACAGCAGCCTGGCCAGGACTGGGAAATTCAATGTAGTGATCTTCTCAAGTCTTTACCAGAAATCTTATACCATCATTTATGTTTAAGCATCTTGATCCAAAGCAACAATCAATAATCTTTTTGGGCGGCTCAGTCCTAATCTGATCTTATCACCCTTATAATTATTAGCACAACCTCAGAATTGTTGTACAGCATCAATTACCAACTAACCAGGCAGATTTTAAAGATTTTTTTAATTCATGAACAAAAATGCTCCATCACTTGCAAAGTTACCTGAGATATAAAATATCTCATTTTTAATGGAAATTGGTTTAATGGAGGAGAGTCGGACTGATCCTGAGAGCTTTTTGTTTATAAAACTTACCTTGTGAGACTCCACAGCGTTTATCAGCTCACAAAGTTCCTTCTCTCTGTTCTGGATTTTCTCCTGGAATTTTCTCTGGATCTCCAGCAGCTGCTTCTACACAGAATAACAATTCAGGATTTACTTGTATTGTGTACGAGCACCACATAAACAGCATCAGTGTAAATTCTAATGAAATGTTACTTGTTAAAGAGAGCTGTATAATATTTTTACCTGTTTCTCAGTTCTTTCTGCTGCAGCTGATATTGTATCATGTCCTTTATGATTGTCTAGCATACACAACGTGCAGATACACTGCTGATCAGTACGACAGTAAACCTCCAGCAGTTTATCATGCTGAGAGCAGATCTGATCCTGGAGTCGTCTGGAGGCTTCAACCAGCTTGTGATTCTTAAAAGTATTAGATTTATAGTGAGGCTGAAGGTGAGTTTCACAGAAAGAGGCCAAACACACCAGACAGGATTTAACTGCTTTGGATTTTCTCTGTACAGTAATCACACTCCACATCTTCAGGTCCAGCAGAACAGTGACCAGGATGTGGAGCTTGAAGTTCTGTTTTCTTCAGTTTCTCCACAACTCCAGCCAGCATAGTGTTTCTTTTCACAACAGGTCTTGGAGTGAAGGTTTGTCTACACTGTGGACAGCTGTATGTTCCCTTATCATCCTCCTGATCCCAGCAGTTATTAATACACACCATACAGAAACTGTGTCCACATGATGTAGTTACTGGATCCTTCAGTGTTTCCAGACAGACTGAACAGCTGAACTCATCCTGAGTTACTGAAATTTTGGATTCAGCCATTTTTCTACATGTAAACAGAAACACCAGTAAACACAGCAAGTTATTTACAGCAGCTCAGACTTCCTGGTTTAGTTCGTGATTATCTATTGTACTCATGCTGTGGGACTTTTAATTTGTAATGTTGTTGTAGTAAGTAGTATAAGTGACTAGTTAACTACTACAACCTTCGTCTTACCAAAACTTCAGTTTCTCGATTTTTGTTAATCTTCTATATTTTATTATTACTGTACCTTTACTGTAGTACATTTTATGATTCATTACTGTACCCATGTTGTAGAACTTTTATAATGTGGTTGTAGTAACTAGTACAAGTGACTAGTTAACTACTACATCTTTGGTTATAAAAATAAATAGTTTCTTTCTTTTTTTTTACTTTTAATTCTTTATTACTGTACCCATACTGTAGGGTTTGTTTCTGTAATGTAAGTGTAGTGGGTGGTACATGTCACTAGGTAACTATTGCATCGTTTATTATATTAAAATGATTGATTTTAGAATTTTTGACACTATATATTGTTACTGTACCCATACTGTAGGACTTTATACAGTTGTATTGAATGGTACATGCCACTGGGCGGCACGGTGGCTAAGTGGGTAGCGCTGTCACCTCACAGCAAGAAGGTGGGGAGGTCCGGGTCCTTTCTGTGTGAAGTTTGCATGTTCTCCCCGTGTCTGCGTGGGTTTACTCCGGGAGCTCCGGTTTCCTCCCACAGTCCAAAAACATGCAAGTGAGGTGAATTGGAGATACTAAATTGTCCATGACTGTGTTAAATATAAACTTGTGAACTGATGAACCTTGTGTGAAGATAAACTACCGTTTCCTGTCATGAATGTAACCAAAAGTGTAAAACATGACGTTAAAATCCTAATAAACATACAACAAACAAACATGCCACTGGGTAATAACTACACCTCAGCTTCATGCACTTTGTAGACGCTCCCTTAGCACTTCCTTAGCATTTCAACGCAGATGAACCTCACAGTTACAAAATAACAGAAAATAAACATTTACAGAAAAAACTTTTAAACATATTTGATTGTAGTTTGTTCCTTGTTTACTGCAGAATCAGTTAATGCAGTTTCACTCATTTTTGGATGTTTATTAGCCGAGAACGAGCCGAAAGAAACTCGAATGTCAGGCGAATGTCCAAGACTACCGTGGTAAAGTTAGTTTTATATTGGACATTCGCCTGACATTCGACTTTCTTTCGGCTCGTTCTCGGCTAATAAACATCCAAAAACTAATTAATTGCACGACCTGATACCTCAGTAAACAAGGAACAAACTACAAATAATTTTGTTTAAAAAGGTTTTTCTGTTAATTTTTATTTAACGTTATTTGGTAAATGTGAGGTGCATCCGCGCTGAAATGCTAAGGAAGTGCTAAGGGAGCGTCTATAAAGTTCCGAGGTGTAGTAATTACCCAGTGGCGTGTACCATCTAATACACCTGTATTAAATCCTACAGTATGCTTACAGTAAACAGCGAGAAACGCAAATTTTGAGGTTGAAATACTTAACTAGTCTCCTGTACTAGTTAATACAGCCACAATAATAATTAAAAGTCCCCCAGTTTGGGTGCATTACAAAAGTTTTTAAAAAAATTTAAACTAAATCAAGAAACACACATTTAAAAAAGACAAAGGTTGTAGTAGTTAACTAGGCCAGCTGTAGCCTAGTGGTTAAAGTACTGGACCAGTGATCAGAGGGTTGCTTGTTTAAGCCCCACCACTGCCAGGTGGCTGATGTTTGACCATTGAGCAAGGCCCTTAACCTTAAATTGTTCAAACTGTGTAGTGTAACAGTTCGGTAAGTCGCTTTTGATAAAGTGTCTGCTAAAGGCTGAAAATGTAGTCACTTTTACTACTTATAATAAATGCAATAAAGAAATTTTTTCATTTTATGAGTATAGTATGAGGTCATAAAATTGTTTTTCATATTATGATATATAAAATTTATTAGGTTCCACTAGTTACCTACTGGGATGAACTACATACTACTTACAATACACCTTTAAATCTCAGTGTTTTTTGCTAATAATACACTCACACAAATGCCAGAACGTTTAGTGTGTTTTAAATAGAATTTATTACATAAAAAAAAAAAATTATCAAAAAAATGTTGTGCTTTAATTGTTTAGCAAGTTTGCAATTCTAAGAAGAATTGAAAAAAAAAATACTAATAAATTATAAGTAATAACAATAAATGTTGCACATTACAGTCATTACAAATTAACAACAGATTAAAATAACAGCATTCCAATCACAAAAAGAATAAATAAGAAAATTAAATATATACAAGGTTACAGTAACATTTCTGTACAAATGCCACACAAGTTTTTATTTTTTACAAAGGTCACAGAGCCAGGATGTGTCCTTGTCAGGAAGATCTTCGTTTTTTATTCCCATGCACCCTGCATGATACCACCTCATGCATTTTTCACATTGCACCTAAGGTGTCACAAATGTAATTTTATTTAATAAAACAGATGTCACTTCTTTAAAAACAACATACTTATTCATTTATTTAAATAAGATTGTAATGGTAAATTACAGTCATAACATTTTTATGAGGTACTGCTTACCCAGACAATGTCTTTACTTCTTTGTTCCATAGTAGAAAGAGTCCATAAACCACAGAAAGAACAGTAATTGTCTTTGGAGTCTGATAAAAAAATTTTTTACAATCACTTACTAAATCTCAGCGTTTAGGCATAAATTTCTTTTTAAATAAGACTTACCAGATGAAACAATAATTTCTTGTGCCATTTCCTTTCTGAGACGTGCAATGTTGCTTCTTTTAGGGTCAATGTTGAATTGCTCTGGAATATCTGGAAATTTCTCAATCGTTTCTTTAGCCATCTGTATTAAAAAAATTAATAAATATGTATGTATATATATATATATGTGTGTGTGTGTGTGTGTGTGTGTGTGTGTGTGTGTGTGTGTGTGTGCGTGCATAAACATATCAAAAATTACTTCTTTTACATACATACATTTATCTTGTCTTTACATACTTTTGAATTTATTTTGTGAATAATTTTAACCAGAGTTGTGGCCTATTGAAATCTATAATTTTGTAGATACATTTTTGGCCAACTGTTTATTCTGTTTCAGTCAATGATCATACATATACAGATGATGAGTATTCACTTTTGTTAATTGACAAAAATTTACCATTAACACTTCTGTTTTGAAAGCATTCTTACTTTGCAACATTTAAAACTTCGGCTTGAACATTGCTGTGCAGTAGCCTCAAGGCCTTGATCTTGTATTTAATAGATATTTTTACCAACCAAAATGTTATGTCTCACCTGCATGACAAAAACTCCACAACTTGTGCTGTCTTTCTGAACTGTGTGGTTGATTCTGCTGGGTTTCCATTTTATGTTCAGCCAGTCTTTTTTCCCAAGCTTGTTAAAGCGAGTTCTGAAATATGTCCTGAGTGGTAAAAAAAATATATATTACTTTATTTTTATTTAACTACTTTTTAAGGTTTAACTATTTATTATACTTCTTTTTTTTCTTTTTTTTTTTTTACAAAAATGAAACTACCTGAATTTCTGTGCTGCATCCATGGAGTCCTCCATATCAGGTTGGTTGTTGGCAGGGTCAACTACAAATATCTGAGTAGTTAGGGCATGAAGATACTGCCAATCCAGATCAGCCCATGAGACAATACAAAAATAGAATACATATGTATCATAAAGTGTACACAGTCCCACACATCACAACAATAACATAAAAATCTAAAATATTTTAAGCACAGCAAATAATAATTTAATGGGTAAGGTTTTTCTAAGTTATTCTGTAATATGTATGTGAAATATACTTGTATTTTCTGTTTTCCACTGTGAAGTATTGACATATTTGCACTCTGCATGTTCTTTCATTTTCTTTAGTATCAATAAAGTATCTATCTATCTATCTATCTATCTATCTATCTATCTATCTATCTATCTATCTATCTATCTATCTATCTATCTATCTATCTATCTATCTATCTGTCTATCTATCTATCTATATTATAAGTTAATTGGTTAGCACTTTAAATACAATACTAATGTATAATTACCCACCACAAACTTCCAGTGACTGTTATTTACATTGACAAAGCCAACTGCTCCATCAAATGCATCAAAGTTGACCTGTTAAAAGAAATAATCAAAAAGCAAAACAATTAGTACATTTACACTCATACTCAAACCCCCCTTCCCTTCCCGACCCCCAAACACACACACACACTCAGCCCCCCCCCCCCCCCCCCCCCCAACACAAACACACTGTACTTACATTTTTTAAACCCTGACGTGCCATTTGTTCTCTTTGACCAAAGAGAATCACGCCCATGATGTAATGGTTAAACTGGTAGATTCGGCCAGCAGTGACATTGGCATTCATCGTTGCACGTATAAAACATTCAATTGTCTGAAATGTAATATTTTTATTAATTATCATAATATTTTGATGTACAATTATTTAAATACTATTTAAACAAAATATAATTTATATTTTATTAAAACATCAGAAAGGTGTGTGCACACTGTAAAAAATTATTCAGCTGTGTATAAAAAAAAAAATCAAAGAACACAACAAGATTACTTTTAACTATTTGTATTTACTTACCTCGCCATTTAGTAAATTGTGGGGCTTTAAACTCAGGAAGTCCAAATGCCTCAAAGTACAACAGCTGACTTTGTCACTGGATTTCAATACAGCAACTACAACTTCAGTTCCTTTCTTTTTCCATAGACTCTCCACCTGTAAACATGTCATTTGTGAAGCATAACATACATACATAAGCAATTAATTCTTATTTAATTCTTTATTATTACTTAACATTACATTTGAATGTTTATTCAGTATTTGTGAAAAAGAATAGGCACAGTAGCTTGGTAAGATTTTTTGTAAACAAGATATTATGTTTACTAATCTATTGTACATTATGGCTTATAATAATAATGTTTACATAGCTTTTGTTTAAAAAATACTTTTGAAAGGGTACCAAATTATGTTTTTACTTGTCTCTGCTGTGGTGCACCTAAAGGTACACCTAGGTACACCTATCTGCAATGTTATTGTTTTTCATTCAAACTGTAAATGAAGTGTTTTGTTTGTTTGTTTATTAGTATTTTAATGTCATGTTTTACACTTTGGTTACGTTTATGACAGGAACGGTAGTTACTCATTACACAAGATTCATTGGTTCACAAGGTTATATAGAGCACAGTTGTGAAATTTTTTTTGTCTCCAGTTCACCTCACTTGCACGTCTTTGTACTGTGGGAGGAAACCGGAACACCCGGAGGAAACACACACAGCCACGAGGAGAACATGCAAACTCCACACAGTAAGGACTCGGATCGCCCCACCTGGGGATCGAACCCAGGATGTTCTTGCTGTGAGGTGTCAGTGCTACCCACTTAGCCACCGTGCCGCCCAAATGAAGTGCACTTATTAAAGTTACAACAGTGGTCCTTAATTGCTTAAGAATAAACATTAAATACAATTTGAATTAAATTTCATGTTAGTAAATTTCATTTACAGCCTGTAGCAGGCACTTTTATATACAGGGCAACTTGCAGTGCAAGCAGTTAAAGGTGAAGGTCCTTGTTCAGAGCACCACAAGTGCCAACTTGGCCATGGTGGGGGTTCAACCAGTGACATATAGACTGAACTGCTGAACTACCACTGCCACAAGTTTTGGACGTTTTAGTATGTCCTGTATTTTGCACAAAAGTTAATGTTATAAAAGTATTTGTATTTAGCTACTTTGAGCAGATCTCGAATTTTATGGAACATACCTCTTTATGTATAATTTTCTGTTGTTCTGCAAGATCAGGTGTGGTGTGTCTAAGGACATCAGATGTCTTCAAACATTTCTCTGTTTTTTGTACTTTTTCTGAAGGACCCTGAGCACGTGTTGGTACTGTAAGCTCTTCATTGTTGTTTCCCTTTGTTGTATCCCTTGTTTCTTGACATTTCTGGATTTTTTTCTTCTCTTTTTTAGGACCAGGTACAGCTTTTGGCAGACTGTAAAATTTTGACTGAGAAACCTCTGTCCTGTTTGTCTCCTGACGTTTGGCCCACATTTCCTGAGACAGGCTGATGTCTTGTAATTTAAGTGGTTTTACAAGAAGGCCATCAGGGAAACTGTGGTTGACAATGTGCTCAGTGTACCTGCCCTGAAGAGAACTGTGCATTTTTCTCACAAACTGTCCTGGATGCAATCCTTTCTTTTTGTTTAGGATGTTATGTTTGACTATACCAAACCATGCCTCAACATGGCAATTAGTCTCTCTTGTTTTTTTGGAAAAAATGTCGTCAGTGTTTTCTGTTGTGTCAGAAGCGTATCTCCTAAGATTCCCCAACATAATTCCACTCCATAGAGGAAATATTGAAAGATAATTTTCGAAGAGTACCTTGATGACGCCTGGACAGTAGTATGGATTGTTATCTGGTGACTCTTCCTCTGTATTCATCTTTAACTTAACAGAATCAGAAATACGCCTGAAACAAGCAGAGAAGGGTGAACTTCCCACAATGGTTTTCGAAAATCTCTGCAATCCTTCATCCTGGTCGATTTCAGCTGCTCTGTCATCTGAAATCCTCTCAAGGTCACATATTTTGGCTGTGGCAATAAGATCTTCAAGTCTTGCAGTGTTTCTGAGAACATCATCATTCTTGTTCTTGTGTAACAGCACAGTACACAATGATTGAAAAATGTCACATGCATCATCCATACAGTGAGTGTTCTGTAGTCTTGCCAGAGCGTACGTACAAAAGTCTTTCAATCCTTTGTCACTGGTTTGTTTGCCAACGCCTTGTGCCAGAGCTTTGATTATATGTGCTGAGCAGAGATGTAACACTGTAAAGTTTTTAATGTGAGCCCAAGTCTTTCGTCTCTGACAGACTGTGTAACACCTTTCAAGGTATGCAGTGACATTTTCTTTATTAAATGCCAAAAGCACCCCTTGCATCAATGCCCAACTAAAGTCAGTCTCCACTTGTTGGACCCTCAATTTGCTAAATGTAGACAGTTTCAAAAGGAACTGCATTAACCAGAAGGTAATTGGTGGAACAGAATGCTCATTGGTGAGCATTTCACAAATCGGTAGTGGTGGAAAGTTTCGTCCTTGGCCTGGCAAAGTCAGCGAATAGTACAATACACGTCGCTTTTGAGCAGGGATTTTGGAAACAACACCTCCGGTTGCATCCAAAAACAAGGTCACTGGTGAATTCTTTCGCAGATGTTGTACCAGTATTCCGATCCCTTTTTCAGTATACAGGTGCACACCAAAAGGATCAACCTGAAAGTGTTGTACATATCCTGGTATACTGTAAAAGTGTAAGTCACACTCTCGTAGGATAGTTTGTGTAAGATGCATTTCAAGAAAAATATTGTCATGTAGTGTAGTAGATTTCTTGACCTCAGAAGAAATACATTTCAAGATATTTCTGTTTAGGCTTCTGGTAAAGTTTCCTGCCAGGATTTCTTCAACAGGTGTTGTGCTTAATCTTTTGTAGAACACTTGACTGATTCCTTGACTTAGTGATTTTGCAATTTTCCCTCGTCTTTGATTGGAGGCTGGTCTGAGTCTTTTTTCTTTTTTTAGATGAGAGATCTCCCCAATTCGACATACAGTTATTTTGACAGGATTTTTGCAGATCATTGGTTTCCTTTGTATTTTAAAAATGTACTTGGCTTTGCAAGATGGAAATGTGCAAACAGCTTTGATGTGCAGGTATGCACACTTCTTTTTTCTGCTGTACACAGTCCTTACATGCTGGTACTTGAATGAGAGTACACAACACGGGTTTTTTAATTTAAAGCTATCATACAAGTAGTGGGTCCATGGCATTCTGAGTTTCGTAGAACCTTGCAAAGGTGCAATGCTTTTCCACTTGTGAAAGTCAAGTTTTATTTTAAATTGTTTTGGTACAAAAGAGGTTTTTCTCCATTTGCTGTGTGCTTTGTGTGGCAACTTTTTATGTGATTGTGATGCTTTCTTTGGATGAACTGTTCCATGGTATCCCTCATTATGCAATGGTCTTTTTGCAGAATCTTCATCCCCATCAGTGTCATTCTCGGAAGATGTGACCTTTTTTTTGATGGTATCTTCTGCCTCACTCTCTAATACCTGCTCCTCTTTTGCCTCATATAAGAAGTACCTTCCTTCGGCAATGTCTCTTGCATCACTTTCAGATGAAGTGGGTTTTTTAGCTGTGACATCTGCTCCGTCTGACTCTGACACACTCTTTCTTGCTTCAGCCCCAACCTCAGATTCAGATGAGTTATAGTCTATTTCTTTGACGTCTTCTGTCTTATCATCTGATAAAGTGGTTTTACTGTCAAATCCAATTGTTTTTGTAGCTTCTTTTTCATCCGATGTGGGGAAACAACAATGTGCAAGCACTTTGTCCCTGAGTCTTCTGCGATTATAATTCCACATTACCCACAGCCAGTGTTTTTTTCTTTCTGAGTCCTCTTGAAAAATTGACAGAGATAATGTGGACCAGATTTCAGATTTGTATCCTCACTACGGCTTCCACTCCACCAGCCTCTTTCCAAATATCTTGTCTTCGTGCTTTCCTTTGCTTGAATTTTCTCATCTGGTAAATAAGTAATACATAATTAGTAAAAAGTATTTCAACTGTTTTATTATTTCAATTTACAAATAAATAATTATAATTAATGGCTGAAATAACTATTTGCAAACCCTAGCAACAAATTTTAACCATAAATATTTCATAAACTACATAAAATTAGCCTAGCTGTTGTTTTGACCCTGATAATTGTTCATATTTTACACACAAATACCAACTTCAAACACTATTCCCACTTTAGAAAACTTATGTTGTGAAAGAGAAAAGGTAAACAAAATGAAAAAAATTAAAAAGATAGTTTACTTTAACAAATAATGTTTGATTATAAATGAGTACATGTACTAGTCATTACACAGTTATTTAACCAACAGTTTACAAGATTCAAGTTGAGAGATGTGTGAGGGAGCAAACAAAGCTGTAAATGTGTCAATCATGGGAGGCCATAGGCCATCACCGTGGTGATGGGGTCAGGGAGAGGCTGTGGTGTTCAGGTGCACGAACTGAGAAATTAAAATGTTTGTATTATCAAAACTTACAAAAACTTCATCATGTAAAATAATTAAAAACTTGAAAGTCTTGCATTTCCAAAAACTATTAATGGAATAGGACTAAGTTCCATCAGAATATTAAGCTACAATGTGGATTTGACCAAACTTTATAAATAAAATGCAGCTGTATTGTAAGTGTAGTTAAAATATTCATGATTATATGTTAATATGCTAACTTAATGTTACATTAACATAATAATATAGAAATATCTATCTTCGATAATTATGCTTCACTGTTTTAACCATTTTAAATACTTTAACTTCAATCATAAATGAAATTAATTTAATTTAGGAATACATTTCAACTTTAAAATGGCAGCATGTAATGTAAAGTGCCCAAAATAACACATGTATTTCCAGGTCAATGTTTAATTAGATTTCATTACGAATACAATTAATATATGTTAATTACTGTTCTATATCACTAAAAGACAGCATAAAATTATTACATATAATCAGATTATTTGCCTTAAATTGACTGTAATTGAAAAAAAATTTCACAATTGAGGCTAATATGCCAGGAAAATGTTTATAACATTTATTACATGGTAATTACTATATAATTAAGAAACATTTAACAGATATACAAATATTATGTAAATAACAAATATTAATAATAACTCAATATTACAAAATGTCTACTAGAACCTACCTTATCCATTGAGAAAAATGCCAATATCCAGATTTTCCTTAATGATCGATTGTTGGCTCTGTGTCAGTTTGCCTGCCTGACAGCTACTAATGCTAATGACCTTAAGGTGTAGGGGTGTTTACAGTGGTAGCTGCGAGTTGATTGGTTAAATCTTGACAGGTCAGTCTTTCCTCTGTGATATATGGCTTGGTTTAGTGTCACCTTTTGGTTTGCTGCAACCTCTTTCTATGTATGTTATCTTGTCCATATAAAGTGTTTATGCTACTAAGGCAAACAGCATACACAATACATTTTGCAACAAATTTTCTTGGACTAATTAACTGATTTAAATTCTTCCAAACTTACTTTTTCTTAGCCCAATGCTGTAAATCAGAAACGTAAGATCCACTTTCCAATTGGTTAACAGCAAGGGCCTTACCAATTATGATGCCCTGGCACGTTGTGATTTTATCTTAAATATGCATTTAGTTTGTGAATGGTCAATAGCTTTATCGCAACTGTTTTATGCCTTTAGCGCCCAATATAATTTATGTTTATGCTGAAACATTACATTGTATTATAGGAAACATTCAATTAATTAAAATTAAAATTGACATTAACAAAGACTGGTAAAATTGTGAAAAGTTGTTTTTATTAAAGAGGATCTAATAAATAACACGGTATTGTTTAAGAGAGAGAGAAAAAAAGGTAATTATTAAGCAATACACCAGCAAATACATTTTGAAGAAATTAATACATGTACATTAATAAAAAAACTATCAGAAATATAAACTATAAAAACTATAAACTATAAAAATTCTGTAAAATCCATGCAAATAACAGCTAAATATCATATAAAATTTATTAACAGCGATATAACTTAAAATACTTAAACTCGGTAGCAGGCTTAAAAGAGCTCTTAAAAGTAATTCTGTCCACCACTTTGATATCGTCTCTATAAATTGTAAAGTTAGTGGTCTTTCCTGTTGTCATGACATTTGTGTACTTCATATCAAGTCCCATTGATTTACTCTGTTCTTTATCTTTCCTTACGAGAGCCTTCCAGATTTTGGTTATTGGTGTGTTTTCCACAAGTTTGACTCCTTGAGCAGTGTCCTTACATCTTGCTTCTCCTTTGTATGTTCAGCATACAGGTCATACTGCAATACATAAAAAAAAAAAGTTGGACACATGTTTAACACTATTAAAACAACTTTTGGAATATTAAAAATTGTAGATCATTATGTAACTAAGAATAGTAAATATTGCAATTTCTCAAGTGCAATTTTTAGTTCTAGTAAGTAGTTCACCACTTGGGTAGTCACCAAAATCTTAAATATATGAAAATATATTTTGACACCTTGACTTAATACTGTACTGTAGTAGGTAGTACAAGTGACTAAGTGACTACTATGACCTTTATCATAACAAAATTTTTGTTTAATAATTTGTAATTTTTTAATTTTTGGATCAACTACTACACCCATGATGTGGGACTTTTAATTTGTACTGTGGTTGTAGTAAGTAGTACAGGTGACTAGTTAACTACTACAACCTTTGTCTTATCAAAATTTGCGTTTCACGATTTTTGTTAATTTTTATAAAACTTTGATTCATTACTGTACCTTTGCTGGGGGACTTTTAATTTGTTCTGTGGTTGTAGTAACTAGCACAGGTGACTAGTTAACTACTACAACCTTTGTCTTATCAAAATTTGCGTTTCACGATTTTTGTTAATTTTTATAAAACTTTGACTCATTACTGTACCCTTGCTGGGCGACTTTTAATTTGAAACCTGGTTGTAGTAACTAGCACAGGTAACTAGTTAACTACTACAACCATTGTGTTATCAAAATTTGCGTTTCACGATTTTTGTTAATTTTTTAAAACATTTGATTCATTACTGCACCTATGCTGTAAAACTTTTAATTTGTTCTGTGGTTGTAGTAACTAGCACAGGTGACTAGTTAACTACTACAACCTTTGTCTTATCAAAATTTGCGTTTCACGATTTTTGTTAATTTTTATAAAACTTTGACTCATTACTGTACCCTTGCTGGGCGACTTTTAATTTGAAACCTGGTTGTAGTAACTAGCACAGGTAACTAGTTAACTACTACAACCATTGTGTTATCAAAATTTGCGTTTCACGATTTTTGTTAATTTTTATAAAACTTTGATTCATTACTGTACACTTGCTGAGGGACTTTTAATTTGAAACGTGGTTGTAGTAAGTAGTGCAGGTCACTAGTTAACTACTACAACCTTTGTCTTATAAAAATTTGCGTTTTACGATTTTTGTTAATTTTTATAAAACTTTGACTCATTACTGTACCTTTGCTGGGGGACTTTTAATTTGAAACGTGGTTGTAGTAAGTAGTGCAGGTCACTAGTTAACTACTACAACCTTTGTCTTATAAAAATTTGCGTTTTACGATTTTTGTTAATTTTTATAAAACTTTGACTCATTACTGTACCTTTGCTGGGGGACTTTTAATTTGAAACGTGGTTGTAGTAAGTAGTGCAGGTGACTAGTTAACTACTACAACCTTTGTCTTATCAAAATTTGCGTTTTACGATTTTTGTTAATTTTTTTAAACATTTGATTCATTACTGCACCTATGCTGTAAAACTTTTAATTTGTTCTGTGGTTGTAGTAACTAGCACAGGTGACTAGTTAACTACTACAACCTTTGTCTTATCAAAATTTGTGTTTCACGATTTTTGTTAATTTTTTTTACATTTTTAAATCGTTACTGTACTCATGCTGTGGGACTTATAATTTTTTTATGTGGTTGTAGTAACTAGTACAGGTGACTAGTTAACTACTACAATCCTCATCATATCAAAATTTGCGTTCCTCAATTTTTGTTAATTTTTTAAATATTTTGATTCATTACTGTACCTATACTGTGGAGCTTTTAACTTGTATTGTGGTTGTACTAACTAGTACATGGGACTAGTTAACTACTACAACCTTTGTCTTTTTGAAATGTGTGTTTCTTGATTTTTGTTAATTTTTTAAAAACTTTTGTAATGCACCCAAACTGGGGGACTTTTAATTATTATTGTGGTTTTATTAACTAGTACAGGAGACTAGTTAAGTATTTCAACCTCAAAATGTGCGTTTCTCGCTGTTTACTGTAAGCATACTGTAGGATTTAATACAGGTGTATTAGATGGTACACGCCACTGGGTAATTACTACACCTCGGAACTTTATAGACGCTCCCTTAGCACTTCCTTAGCATTTCAGCACGGATGCACCTCACATTTACCAAATAACGTTAAATAAAAATTAACAGAAAAACCTTTTTAAACAAAATTATTTGTAGTTTGTTCCTTGTTTACTGAGGTATCAGTTCGTGCAATTTAATTAATTTTTGGATGTTTATTAGCCGAGAACGAGCCGAAAGAAAGTCGAATGTCAGGCGAATGTCCAATATAAAACTAACTTTACCACGGTGTCCGTGTCGGCTCTGACTCTTTTTGAATGACTGCCCAGAATCGGGTCAAATACACTGGCCCAAATCCGGATACCAGATCTCCGCCGACTCTCCCATAACTGGGCCGGAATAGCCCCCGAAACACTGCGATACTATTTATTTACCAATTTCTTCTCCTTTCACATATCCTCATAGATAAAATAGTAGATTTATACTACAGATTAACTACAGATGCTACAGATTAACTACAGATTGTGCAGTAGAAAGTATTTTATTAAGATAATTGCAGCAAGTACTATAATAATAATAATCAGGATATTATAAATAAGACCAGTTATAAAAGTGAACCAAAATAACAGCTATATGAATACTATACATAGAAAATAACTATAATAATAATTATATCTTTTCATGGGACAGCACTATAGACATGAAACTTGGATATAACTTAGAGTAGTCAGTGTACAGCTTGTATAGCAGTGTAGATTTACTGTCTTCTGAAAATAACTCAACACACAGCCATTAATGTCTAAATAGCTGCAACATAAGTGAGTACACCCCACAGTGAACATGTCCAAATTGTGCCCAAATGTGTCGTTGTCCCTCCCTGGTGTCATGTGTCAAGGTCCCAGGTGTAAATGGGGAGCAGGGCTGTTAAATTTGGTGTTTTGGGTACAGTTCTCTCATACTGGCCACTGGATATTCAACATGGCACCTCATGGCAAAGAACTCTCTGAGGATGTGAGAAATAGAATTGTTGCTCTCCACAAAGATGGCCTGGGCTATAAGAAGATTGCTAACACCCTGAAACTGAGCTACAGCATGGTGGCCAAGGTCATACAGCGGTTTTCCAGGACAGGTTCCACTCGGAACAGGCTTCGCCAGGGTCGACCAAAGAAGTTGAGTCCACGTGTTCGGCGTCATATCCAGAGGTTGGCTTTAAAAAATAGACACATGAGTGCTGCCAGCATTGCTGCAGAGGTTGAAGACGTGGGAGGTCAGCCTGTCAGTGCTCAGACCATACGCCGCACACTGCATCAACTCGGTCTGCATGGTCGTCATCCCAGAAGGAAGCTGACGCACAAGAAAGCCAGCAAACAGTTTGCTGAAGACAAGCAGTCCTCGAATGGATTACTGGAATGCCCTGTGGTCTGACGAGACCAAGATAAACTTATTTGGCTCAGATGGTGTCCAGCATGTGTGGCGGCACCCTGGTGAGAAGTACCAAGACAACTGTATCTTGCCTACAGTCAAGCATGGTGATGGTAGCATCATGGTCTTGGGCTGCATGAGTGTTACTGGCACTGGGGAGCTGCGGTTCATTGAGGGAAACATGAATTCCAACATGTACTGTGACATTCTGAAACAGAGCATGATCCCCTCCCTTCGAAAACTGGGCCTCATGGCAGTTTTCCAACAGGATAACGACCCCAAACACAACCTCCAAGATGACAACTGCCTTGCTGAGGAAGCTGAAGGTAAAGGTGATGGACTAAACCCAATTGAGCACCTGTGGCGCATCCTCAAGTGGAAGGTGGAGGAGTTCAAGGTGTCTAACATCCACCAGCTCCGTGATGTCATCATGGAGGAGTGGAAGAGGATTCCAGTAGCAACCTGTGCAGCTCTGGTGAATTCCATGCCCAGGAGGGTTAAGGCAGTGCTGGATAATAATGGTGGTCACACAAAATATTGACACTTTGGGCACAATTTGGACATGTTCACTGTGGGGTGTACTCACTTATGTTGCCAGCCATTTAGACATTAATGGCTGTGTGTTGAGTTATTTTCAGAAGACAGTAAATCTACACTGCTATACAAGCTGTACACTGACTACTCTAAGTTATATCCAAGTTTTATTTCTATAGTGTTGTCCCATGAAAAGATATAATAAAATATTTGCAGAAATGTGAGGGGTGTACTCACTTTTGTGATACACTGTATATATATATATATATATATATATATATATATGTATATATACTGTATATAAACAATATAAAGAAGTAATGTTTGTTTGTTTATTAGGATTTTAACGTCATGTTTTACACTTTGGTTACATTCATGACAGGAACTGTAGTTACACCGGCTGTTAGATGCTGCAGAGTAGTGTTCATAGTTTTTACTCATGTATGAGAGGTGAAGAAGCAAATGTGGCTCAGTGATGGTAGTGGACACTTGAATATCTACAAAAAATACAAGGGACAATCTTTGGGTTATAAAATTATATACGATCAGCCATAACATTAAAACCACCTCCTTGTATGTATACACTTTTTCTATCTGCTCCACTAACCATATAGTTTACTAACCATTTACTGACTTTCCCTATGGGATTAATAAAGTTATCTATCTATAGAAGCACTTTGTAGCTCTACAGTTCCACTGTCGTCCATCAGTTCCACTGCATACTTTGTTACCCCCTTTTACCCTGTTCTTCAATAGTCAGGACCTCCACAGGACCACCTCAGAGCAGGTATTATTTAGGTGGTGGATCATTCTCAGCACTGCAGTGACACTGACATGGTGGTGGTGTGTTAGTGTGTGTTTTGCTGGTATGAGTGGATCAGACACAGCATCGCTGCTGGAGTTTTCAAATACCGTGTCCACTCACTGTCCACTCTTATATTATACACACCTGCTTTGTTGGTCCACCTTGTGGATGTAGTCAGAGATGGTAGGTCGTCTGTTGCTTATTATTGTATTACTATTATTGTTGTTGTTGTTCTTGTTGCTTATTGTAGCTTTTAAGTTTACGTTATCTACAGTATTCAGTGAGCTTCAATTATTTAGCAGCTGTTGTCTAATGCTAGAAACTGTTAGCCTTTTAGCTAACGTTACCTGAAGTGTTTCAGTTCAGACTACCAGTTAACCTGAAACTCACTAGATAACATTACCTAACAGTTTCCATTTCCAAATTGCTCTCTATCTTAATCCAGAACTCATTAATAGACATTGTGCTTACATTTTACTAAGTAAAAAGTTGTTAAGATTAAACGTTTATTTACCTCACACGAACGAACGATTCCTCTTTTTCAACGGCTCGCGTCGCACTGTTGCTATGGTGACGCTGTTCAACATGGGCCAGATGATTGTGCTAGCTGGGTTAACTTAGAAACCTTCTGGGAACGTTACTGGAACGTTACTTTATACACATAAGAAATAAAACCTTATACAAGCTTTAACTAACGTTCTCTGTTAGTTTTCATAAAACCATGAGAGAAGTTATGTTTCATAGTTTTATAGTTGGTACTTGTAAGTAAAGGTTGATCTACATGGACTGTCTCAAGCAAAAGGCTGCTTTTTTGTTTCTACTAAAAAACTTTAAAGATCATAAGAAAACCTTCCGGGAACGTTACTGGAACGTTACTTTAAACACATAAGAAAGAAAACCTTAAGGGAACTTTTAGATAACGTTCTTTTTCATAAAACCATGAGAGAACGTTAGGTTTCATAGTTCCCGGAACGTTCCGGGAACAGCGCTGATTTTTTTAACGAAAATAGAACGTCACCATAACGTTATGGGATGGTTCCCTAAAAATAACCATAGGGGAACCAAAATCTAACGTTACGGGAACGTTCTGTGTTAGCTGGGTCGTCCCTGGGTGGGCTCGAACCACCAACCTTCTGGTTAACAGCCGAACGCGCTAACCGATTGCGCCACAGAGACGCAGGCACAGCTGTTTCATTGGACGGTACACACGGGTCACATGACTTGCTAACTTTTACAGAAGGGCAATTAAGTTTGGCAAATAAAAATAATCACATGTTTCTGACCTGAATGAGAGGGGCATTAAAACGACCTCACACTTGTCAGAGACAACGTTTGAAGCACAGGTCAATAGGACCTGCTAGTTAGAGAAGGATCACTTGTTTGTTAGTTTAAGTCCTAAAGTGGGTTTACAGCGCCATCTACCGGCCAACTGAGTCCTGAACTTGGTGCAATTTTCCAACAGTGGAACGTTTTGTTGTGATTTTGATACCTGGGTGGCAATGTTTAACTAAAATTACTTTTATTTTGTGTTTAAAACTTCTAAATTACCTCAGTTTGTTCAATTGATTTCAGTCAATTATATCAGTCACGTAAGTTTAAATCACTTGAGATGTAAAAGTAAAGTCTGAAGTTGTGTAGTTTTGCTTTATTTACTCAGCAAATGGCGAATCATTACGTTTAGTTTTTGTGGCGTCAGTGTTCCATGGTGTAATGGTTAGCACTCTGGACTCTGAATCCAGTGATCCGAGTTCAAATCTCGGTGGGACCTTACTGCTTTTATTTGGGGCCCGGTGTGAGGTCCAAGATTGAGAAACATTAGCAGTTTCAGGATGGTAGCATTCAGCACATGTGCAGTACAACAGAGAGTTTAGAGTCACCTTAAATGACATGTTAATTTCCATCCATTCATCCAGCTTGAATATCATAATAGCACTAGTAGTGTTATAGTGTTCCACGCGACTGCTCCATCCCAAAATACAATCGCTAATCATTGTTTACAGCGCCATCTAACAGCCAACTTGCTCTTAAATGACTAATTATTCACTTTTGGGTTTAAGTAAGACCTCACTGTGTGGTTCCATGGTGTAATGGTTAGCACTCTGGACTTTGAATCCAGTGATCCGAGTTCAAATCTCGGTGAAACCTGGCTTTATTTAGGTAAAAACAGTGTTATCAATGCTGAGTAGAGAATAGTCTTCCACATGTGACTGTTCTATGCCCAATTGTAACACCAAAAGCAGTGGCGGCTGATGCTAAAAAATTTGAGGGGGTGCAAACAAAACAACAAATTAAAAACAAAACAATAAAAAAACAAGCCTTTAAAAGTAGCACTATTTGAACATGAATTTTGCCCTCCTTTCCTTCTGTCTTGCAAATTTCTCAATGACATTATGGTTAAAGTCAGTAATCTCAGTCACTAGTCTCTTCTCCATTGACAACATGGCCAATGCATTCAGGCTGTCCTGGGTCATAGAGTTTCTCAGAAAAGTTTTAATTTTTTTCAAGGTTGAGAAGCACCTTTCAGCTTCTGCTGTGGTCATGGGTGTGGTGATGAGGATCTTCAGGAGAGTGACAGTCTCTGAAAATACTTCTTCAAGATTATTTTCCATAAACATCTGGAATAGGCCCACAGCACCACAACAGGCTTTGAACTCTTCCTTGCTGTAGATAAGACTAAGCTCTGTCTTCAGCTTACCTTGATTGAGCACTGGATAGGCTTTTAAGGTGTTGCTCAGTGCATCTTCAGGAAATGCTGTCTTGTATTGTTCAAACCTGTCCCCCTGCAAGAGTGTGGCACTAACAAGGTGGTTTGTGAAGGAAAAGCGCTCACTGGTGTGTCCCAGTATGATATCACAGACCTAGAGAAGGATAAACATGAAAATTATGAAGTGATATTTTTCTATCACTGTTGAAATTTAGTCATAGATCAAGTCATAGAAATGAGTTTGCTGCCATTTTCAAGACAAAATGTGTTAAAGCATTTTTGGAACAGAATTTTTGTGGAACAGGTTTATAGAAAATTCAGGAACCAAATGTTATGAGAATTTGTTTTATTCCATATTACCCATATATTGCAGTACAGCAAGAATAATAACATATATTGCTGACAAGCATTACACCAACATACACTGATCATTCATGCATAGCATAGAAACAGCTCTAAACAAATCTAATCTAATTGGACTGTGACTTCCACAACTCACCTCTGCAGCAATCCTTTCATGGTCTTCTACACTGAGTGTCCGACGCTTCTTTACTGGCTGACCGCTACCTTCACTGCTTTGTCCAACCATGGAATGGAGAGAATTTCTGCAAAGGAAAAAAATTACAATACCAATAATAATAACAATAATACTAATAAACAAAGGAGGAAAATGCACAACTATTACCTGATCTTTTGAATGTCCTGCTGGAACTACTGAATGCTCTCCTTGATATAAACTGAATCTATGACCTTCTTCTGGAGTTTGGAATAGAGGAGGTCCACATGAGGCATGATATGGTGGAAAAGCTGCAGAAAGAACTTAAAATCCTGATCCTCCAGTAGCATGGCAAATGCACCTGCCTCTCTGACAGTAATGGGGTCAAAGTCACCAGAGTCTCGTATGCTTTCAAAACAGCGAATGAGGTCCTCTCTGTGTTCAAACACAGTATTGATGGTACGGCTGTGAAAGTTCCATCTGATATTGCTGGATGCTGGAAGTCTGTGCGCCACAACGTTATCAAGAATACTTGTGCGCTTGGGTGATCTGGAAAAAAAGCTGGCAAATCCACCAAGGTTAGAAAAAAAAAATCTCACTTTGGTTATGTGAGAAGTAGCCTGCTGCATTATCAGACTGAGCTGATGTGCGTAGCAGTGGATGTAGTGTGCATTTGGGTACATGTCTTGTATCTTCTTCTGAACACCTGCAGTGGCACCCCTCATCACGCTGGCTCCATCATATGCCTGGCAGATGAGCTTACCCTTTTGATCCTCAGGAAGGATAGTTGCAAGACGTTCTTTTAGGGCTGTAGCAATGGAATCAGCAGTGGCCGACTGCAAAGGGATGAACTCAAAAAATCTTTCCTGCACATTGTTTTTAGCATCAATATAGCGTAGTACAAGAACAAGCTGGCACTGCGTGGCAATATCCATTGTCTCATCTGCCTGGATTGAAAGAAAATCGCTGCCCTGGGCTTCTTTGATTATATGTTCCTTCAGAACAGACAACATACAGTCCAGTAGCTCATTCTGCACAGTTTTTGAAGTTCCCTTAAACACAGTGGCATTCTCAGTGTGCTCTTTCAGCACTCCATCAAGAGAAGAAACAAAGTCCACCAACCCTCGCATTTAGGGATGTGTTATGTGTCATTTTAGGACAGCCCATCTTATAAAACTTATATAACCACTGAAGTTGGCATTAATTGTAAATTCTATAGACCAGCCTTCTATTCATCACTAACAAACACCAAACAACATCATACTGCAAATCTCATAACTCAACACAAGTCAAGGTAGTAGTTTAAAAGTGACAGTAAGTCTGTGTCTGTTTCTGTTACTTATTCTGAATTGTGTTTGTTTGTAAACTGTGAATTAGTTCTTAATCTGGTCGTGATGTTAGTGAATTAAACCTACATCTCTCTGATGGTCTGACCGATGAGCTGTCTGTTCTAACATGCTGCTTAAGCCCGGCTAGCTCAGTCGGTAGAGCATGAGACTCTTAATCTCAGGGTCATGGGTTCGAGCCCCACGTTGGGCGAGTGTCTTCATTTAACATCTACGGAAACCAAAAGGACGTTCTTCCACTTTGGACAGCCGGTCTCCAGTGACTTATCAGGTGGATGTTTGTGCTTGTAGGACTGTTGTTTACTGGATGTTTTCAGTTACTTATTTCCACTGTTCTGTGGAGCTACACATTGTTGTTGTGTCTTATATCCGATGATCAACAGGCAGGTTGTGCAATAAAAGACACTCGTCCCCGGGTGGGCTCGAACCACCAACCTTTCGGTTAACAGCCAAACGCGCTAACCGATTGTGCCACAGAGACACATGCAGAGAAGTTTCATTGGACAGTACACATGAGTCACATGACTTGCTAACTTTTACAGAAGGGCAATTAAGTTTGGTAAATTGAAATAATGGCATGTTTCTGACCTGAATGAGAGGGGCAGTAAAAAGATCTCACACTTGTCAGAGACAACGTCTGAAGCCCAGGTTAATAGGACCTGGTAGTTAGAGAAGGATCACTTGTTTGTTAGTTTAAGTCCAAAAGTGGGTGTAGCCCATACAGGGATCTAACCCGCGACCTTGGCGTTATTAGCACCACGCTCTAACCAACTGAGCTAACCAGCCAGTTAATCTACACTGTTTATCTACACTCTTTAGATCTTTGCACATAATTCTACACTAACTCCATTCAAGCAGCTGCATGGCAGCACAAAAACCATTAGAGAGTCTGCACACTTTCAGTGAAGATCTGCAGAAATGAGCGGCTCCTAAACTGAATTTGGTTGTTATTGCACCAGAAATGCAGCAGTTTCGTGTTATTTTAATGATCCGAGATCTCCGTCCTATTTGAGACCATGCATTAATGCAGTAGGTCAGTATGCTCTCCACAGAGCAGTGGTAGAATGCCACCAAAAGCTCCATGTTCAGGTTGGTTTTCCTGAGTGTTTTCAGGTGGTGTTTGTGGTCCAGGTGAGGTCCTCTATGATGTGGCTTCCCAGAAACCTGAAGCTGGAGACTCTTTCCAC
This sequence comes from Trichomycterus rosablanca, assembly GCF_030014385.1. NCBI lineage: Eukaryota > Metazoa > Chordata > Actinopteri > Siluriformes > Trichomycteridae > Trichomycterus > Trichomycterus rosablanca. The sequence goes on along the minus strand of NC_086001.1, from coordinate 20,038,319 downwards.
TTCTTCTCCTTTGATGTTTAAGGGAGTGAGGTTCTCATGGACATGCTAAAGATTTTACTGGTGGGCACAGTCTCTGAGTTCTCTTCCTGGGATCCCATCAGGCCCTGCAGCCTTTCTGACATTCACAGATCTAAGGGTTCGTCTGTACAGTAAGAGAGTGCTCACTGGTAGCTGGTGTGGTTACAGCAGCTGGATCCATCCCTTGTGCCTCAAAGCGGGCAAAGAAATTATTTAGATCCTCTGCCAGCGAGACACTGTTAGCTGTTTGAAGATCTTTGCTCTGCTCTGTATCCTCTAGTGATGTTGGAATAGACACAGCACCAGGTATTATATAGAAGCACATGCCCTCTCTGTGACTCTTACCGGAGTCTTTGTTTATGTCTCTCTGGTGGATTGAGCAACCTACTAATTCAATAGCTGCATCTGGCACATCTGGATTAAGCTAAGATTCTGTGATTATCATCATACACGTTTTCTGTATAGATGTTGGCGATGGTAAACTTAGTCTCAGTTCATCCATCGTTTGAAAGCGACCTGAGGTTCGTGACAAACAGACTTGTTAGCGGTGGTTTGTAAGGGGCTCTTTAGCCTTGCTAAGACCGGCATCTTCGTTTTTGTCGTCTCTCCCTCCATTGTCTTCGTCACCTTCCGTTGGGTGTGGTCTCAAGTTCGTCTCGGCTGTAGGAGAGGAGACTTAATGAGTGAATTCAGTTTAAATATTAATTTAAAAAAACTTATCCATGATGATTTACCAGGTCGTTTGTTACAGTTTCCTTTCCAGTCGTACCTCCACAAAAACCAAAACACTTAATCTGTAAAAGAAAGACACGTGCATGAATGTGATGAGGTTCTAAGATCTCTGAATATAATCCTGATCATCCCTAATGAACCCAAATGTAATTCATACTGCACATTCACTGCACTATACTGCACACCCAACATACTGACACCCTTATACTGCACCTCTACCTGTTACTGCAACACAGTCAGTATACATACTGTAACCAAATTTATTCAGGTACTGTACACCACACACACACACACACATTTTCTAATGTTGTGCTCACTAATAAAAGTCAAAAAGTTTTAAGGGTTTTTTTCTGCTCTTAACCATAGTAGAGGGCCACCTTAGAACACACCAGGGTTGGGTAAATTGTCAAAGTGCATCTTTTACAGGGACTATAACAAAGTACATACATAACACATAAAAAACAGTTTAACGTAGAAAGCACTTACTAGTCTAGAGGTTCATGTCAAAGTGTCTGAATTGAGATTTGGCAAGTGGAGCAGTGAAATCCTCAATTTGTTTTGGATCATTTTTTCCAAGTGCATTTGTGATGGACCTGAGTAGGTCGAGCTTTTCATTATGTTGTTGTAGCAGCAGCTCTAATACAGTCAAAATTTCTCTCTCCATTACTGTTAGTAAAATATCATTTACAATATTCAGTTTCTAAATACACACACATACACACACACACACACCTTATACACACGTAATACACACACATCATACACACACCTTATACACACATGTAATACACACACACATCAGTACACAATCACACGTCATACACATGTATGAGGTGTCAATACCAGGGTGTGTCATGGTATGGGGGTGTGTCAGTACCAGGGTGTGTCATGGTATGGGGGTGTGTCAGTACCAGTACCATGATGTGTCATGGTATGGGGGTGTGTCAGTACCATGGTGTGTCATGGTATGGGGTGTGTCAGTACCAGGGTGTGTCATGGTATGGGGGTGTGTCAGTACCAGTACCAGGGTGTGTCATGGTATGGGGGTGTGTCAGTACAAGTACCAGGGTGTGTCATGGTATGGGGGTGTGTCAGTATCAGTACCAGGGTGTGTCATGGTATAGGGGTGTGTCAGTATCAGTACCAGGGTGTGTCATGGTATGGGGGGTGTGTCAGTACCAGGGTGTGTCATGGTATGGGGGTGTGTCAGTACAAGTACCAGGGTGTGTCATGGTATGGGGGTGTGTCAGTATCAGTACCAGGATGTGTCATGGTATGGGGGTGTGTCAGTACCATGGTGTGTCATGGTATGGGGTGTGTCAGTACCAGGGTGTGTCATGGTATGGGGGTGTGTCAGTACCAGTACCAGGGTGTGTCATGGTATGGGGGTGTGTCAGTACAAGTACCAGGGTGTGTCATGGTATGGGGGTGTGTCAGTATCAGTACCAGGGTGTGTCATGGTATAGGGGTGTGTCAGTATCAGTACCAGGGTGTGTCATGGTATGGGGGGTGTGTCAGTACCAGGGTGTGTCATGGTATGGGGGTGTGTCAGTACCAGTACCAGGATGTGTCATGGTATGGGGGTGTGTCAGTACTATGGTGTGTCATGGTATGGGGTGTGTCAGTACCACGGTGTGTCATGGTATGGGGGTGTGTCAGTACCAGGGTGTATCATGGTATGGGGGTGTGTCAGTACAAGTACCAGGGTGTGTCATGGTATGGGGGTGTGTCAGTACCAGGGTGTATCATGGTATGGGGGTGTGTCAGTACCAGGGTGTGTCATGGTATGGGGGTGTGTCAGTACCAGGGTGTGTCATGGTATGGGGTGTGATTCACTGGGTGGAATTAACAAACCACTCTGGACAGGTTGCCAGACAAACGTAAACAAACACACTTATACCTAGGGTACTCTGTTACCTCCAGGACATGGGGAGAACATGCAAACTTCACCCGGGAATCAAACCCAGGATCCTACAGAAGCCGTCCCACAGTGGAAATCAAGTTAGTATATGTGCAGTCACATGAATTCAGTCATGCCCATATATGGTAAAGGTAAATTCACTCTGCTCCCTCGGAACGCTGTGACATCACAATGTGGACCTGTGCTCTTCAGCAGCAGCATTTAGATTTTCTCCTCATTTACGATGGCTGCTTCTCTGAGACAGAGGTTTCTGCGTGTGCTGTGTTGCGGGGCGCCTCCCCGGGCGTCCTCCGGGGGCAACCCGGGTCACGGGGGCGGCGGGGAGGCCGAGGAAGCGCTCCTGATGGAGGGGTTTCTGTTTAAGAGGACCAGGAGTGTGTTTAAAACCTGGAACAGGTCTGTACACTGATGCTTAGTGTATATATTAGGATTTATATATATATATATATATATATATATATATACACACTCAATATTATATATATACACTCAATATTATATATATATATAAACGATGTGTTTGATCTCTGCAGGTGGTGGTTCATCATACACAACAATCAGCTTCTCTACAAGAAGAGGTTTAAGGTAGGTCACATGACTTTACATGATCTAAATCAGCTCTCTCCTGGACCCATAATGCACCCTCATCTTTTGGGCGCATCACAGCAGAGGTCGACTTCTGTGCCGGGCTGTGTCCCAAACCGCCCCGTCATGTTTAAGTCTGGGACGATTTCACCGACGTTTATATCATTGACTGTATAAATAAGAAGGTTTTATGTTCTATTCCCCCAGCGTGACTTCACGGTGCTGGCTGAAGACCTGCAGCACTGTTCAGTCCAGAGCTGTGAGGACGCCGGGCGACGCTTCTGCTTCCGTGTGGTCACGCCCACAAGGTAAGACAAGATCTATAGTCATCAGAGATAGACAGACAGACAGATGATCAATAGACAGACAGACAGGTAGATAGACAGACTATTTATCTGTCTATCCATCTGTCTGTCTGAATGTCTGTCTATCTATCTACTCAAACTGTCTATCTGTCTGCATCCTATATAATCTGTATCTATCACCGTGTGTGTACAGGAGCTGTACGTTCCAGGCCGACTGTGAGGCAGGTAGACGGGCGTGGATCAGCGCCATTCAGAACCTGACTGAGAGAGAAGAAACAGTCGAGAGCGAGGTGAATTATCATTACCACTATACTCCGGGAGGGGAGGGGTTCAGTTCTCGGCTCTGTAACACCAGTTTAATCCGTCTAAATCAGCAGGAATCAGACGGGTACGAGAATGATTCAGAATCAGGGTCACACCCACTTTAATGATTAAAGCTAGCATGGCTGAGAGTCAGGTGAGCATGTTCTGTGTATCAGGACTTTCTAACCTGAGTAATTTAATCACTGAAAGTAAGAATACCACCCTGTTCTTCTACCATCTTTAATCCTGGCTTCATTTCACCTAATGAACGTGGCATGATCTTTATAAATGGTTACAGTCAATTTTATCAATAAAATTTTGTCAATTTTGTCAATAAAAAAGGGAACTGCTGTGTAATTTAGTGAATTCTTGCACTGCACATGGCAGAGGACTAAAAGAAATTAAGACCGTGTAGAATAAAAGTATTAGTAAAGTATGAGGTTAAAAGCATCAGCTTTTATTTATTCCTAAAAGAAAAATACATGAACCTCAGTCATCTCACATGAAGATCTGTTCTGCTCAACAACAGTAAAGCTCTCCATCGTTTCTGTGTGGCAGCTCCATAACTGAAGGGCTGTCAGTGTAGAATCGGGTATGTGGGTATATGCCCTGCCCTTGTACACCGGCCGGTTAACTCAGTTGGTTAGTGCGTGGTGCTAATAACGCCAAGGTCGTGGGATCGATCCCCGTTTGGGCCACACCCACTTTTGGACTTAAACTAACAAACAAGTGAGGTCAATAGTACCTGCTATTTAGAGAAGGCCAGAGAAGGCTGGCCAAAAGTGACCAAACCCCTGGCCCTTTTGCCCAATTAGTTAGGTAAAGATTAAAACAGACAAGGGTGAAAGCAGGTTAAAAACGATGGTCAAGTGTGCTTCTAAAGCCGATGGTTTTAAGAACGGTCACTATCAAGCTGGCGTTCTGCTTGTTACTCTTGAACTTTAAGAATGTGCTCAGCTTCCAGTTGTTACTTTTGCACAAGAATGTTTTTTCAACTTTCTGCCAGTTGCCTAGAGAGGTGCGATGGCCAAGTGGTAAGGCGTCGGTCTCGTAAACCGAAGATCACCGTTCGTGCCTTTAACATGCATGCTCTTGTTTTAAAACATGACCAATATGCTCTAGTTCACATTTCCCCTAGGCTTATTTAAGAATCACAACTCTTTTCCTAATTTTCCTTGCAGGTGTTATTTACCACATTAATGCTGTGCTTCCACACCAGCACATTTCCTCTACATAGGGATGGCAGCTTAGAGGTACTGCATGCCGTGCCTGTATGAGCTCCAGAGTGTCACAATCCCTTGAAATATCCAGGTACTTAGTCAGTCTCAATCACAAGCCCGTTTTAAACTTCACCCAGCTGACTGAGCAAAGGTACAGGAGTTAGATGAAGTTTGGATGGGACTTTCTATTGGCTTGCATGACATGATGGAGCTTGTTAACCGAGTGTTTAATGTCTTTTGGAGCCAACCGGTTCAGAGAGCCAGTTCTTAACAGCTACCACAGAAGACTATGCAAGTGTGCTGTTAAATCTGCAATCCCTCACTTGACAGAGGCTAGAGATTCCTGCTCCTGGTTCTGCTTCTCTTTTTGCAAAGACTCTCGTACCCATTGGAGGTTTACAGTGGTGTATAGTAACGAAGTAATAATACTTCGTTACAGTACTTAAGTAGTTTTTTGGAGTATCTGTACTTTACTGGAGTATAAAAAAATTCGGCAACTTTCACTTTTACTCCACTACATTTCCTAAAGAAATTGTGTACTTTTACTCCGATACATTTGCTGTTTGCGAATTCGTTACTCGTTACTACAAAATAAAATGACAAGAATTTTTTAGCTAAACAATGTGAGATGTGTGACAGACTGCAGCAGGTTTGGTGAATCTGCGCTTGTAAATTACATCAGCGGTTAAACACATTAATGCGCAGATGCAAACGTTTTCTAAAAGCGCATCGTTCACTCAAAGATACGGAATAATCGTCATTTCAGAATCTCCCCGTCTAACACACTGATGTAAGTTAGGAATGATTAACAAAGTAAAGCCACAGCACCATTGTTTTTATTATTATTATTATTATTATTAGCATTAACATTGTTCAGATATTTAGCTACCGATTACATTCGAACCACAAATAAAACGTTTCACTACATTAGTTTGTAATTAATTCAGTGCAGACATGATGTCCCATCATTTTTAAAAACTCACCTACAGACAAATATTTCCTCAGATAACTTCTGTATTACACTGACAGAGGAAACATTCATGGTGCTGAGGAACATGCACGTCTTTAACCCTTTAATGCTCTCAACAAGAACTCAACTTTCAAAATTTTATGGATGATTTTTCAGCTGCTGTTTCAGGTTGACACATAATTTAGAAATGGTGTTTTCTTAAAGTAAGAATACCAATGTTTTTTACGTTTAACACACGCCAATCAGGGAGTAGATACAGCCAAAAAAAGATTATTTAAATACAGCTTATTTTACCCAGCTATTTACATTATACTAATGGTTGAGCAGATCATTAAAGGGTTAAAAGTGCCACACGTTTAGTTAAACTTGCCTGAGTTTTGCTTTTAAATTAATTCTGCCAAAATTCAGTTGTTTTAGGTTATTGGAATATATGGGCCAGTGATAGCTCAGTGGTTAAGGTACTGGACTAGTAAACAGAAGGTTGCCGGTTCAAGCCCCGCCACCACCAAGTTGCCACTGTTGGGTCCCTGAGCAAGGCCCTTAACCCTCAATTGCTCATCGTGTTCTGCTCATTGTGTAAGTCGCTTTGGATAAAAGCGTCTGCTAAATGCTGTAAATGTAAATATATACAGTATCTATAACTTGAATGTACTACCCAAATCAAAAAAATAAAACAGTATAGAAAATGCAAATAAAATAGATGCAGTGTTTTTTACATTTACATCGACTCTTATTCCATCTTTTATGAACTCAAAATATTTCATGTTTTGTCTGGTCAACTTCATTCTTAACATACACATACATGCATTTTAAGCTACAACACATTCTAAAAAAAGTTGGAACAGGGCAATTTAGTCCTCGTAATAAGGTTAAAAACAACTAAATAATGACGTGATTTCAAATAGGTGATGTGAACAGCTGATTATAATCACAAATTTGCACAGATCATGTTCAGATGGAAGGAAGAAAAAAGCTTGTTAAGTTGGTTTACAGGTTTAAAAGAACAATCTTATATTTTTCTAAATGACCGCTTCAGTTTATACTAACAGCATTTACTTTTACTTCTACTTTTAATACTTAAGTACATTTAATATCAAATTACTTTTAATACTTAAGTACATTAAACATCAGATACTTTTAGACTTTTACTCAAGTAATATTTTAAAAGGTGACTTTTACTTCTATCTAAGTAAATTTCTGGTAAGATACTTGTACTTTTACTCAAGTATGGCCTTCAGGTACTTTATACAGCACTGGAGGTTTACCCTGGGAAGCACGAGTCGGGGATGTAGCTCAGTGGTAGCGCGCATGCTTCGCATGTATGAGGTCCTGGGTTCAATCCCCAGCATCTCCATTCAAAAGCTTTTAATTAGGGACCATGTCTTACCTGGCGTTCTTATTCTGTACAATAGAGCTATAGAGCCATAGCAATCCTGCTGTGTAAGAAAAGGGGATGTAGCTCAGTGGTAGAGTGCATGCTTCGCATGTATGAGATCCAGGGTTCAATCCCCTGCATCTCCAGCTTGTTGTTTCATTCACTTGAAACAAACTTCAAGTTTGCTTCCACACCAGATAGCTTTAAGAATTAGCACTTTCAAGCACACATTCCAGTGCTTACTCGTGCACAGGGCCATTTTTCAGTTCGGGTAGTTGTTCCAGACCCATTCACAAATCAGTTTTAATCTTTACCTAACTAATTGGGCAAAAGGGCCAGGGGTTTGGTCATTTTTGGTTAGCTTTTCCATTTGCTTTATTGACACGGTGCAGCTTGTTAATTGAGTGTTTAATGTGTTTTGGAGCCAACTGGCTTGCAGAGCCAATTCTTAACAGCTACCACAGATTACTCTGCAAGTGTGCCTTTAAATTTTCAATCCCCTGCCTGCTAGAGGCTAGAGATACCTGGTCATGGGTCTCTTTTTGTTTTTGCAAAGAGTCCTGTACCTGTTGCATTGGTGCCAGTTCTGGGGGATGTAGCTCAGTGGTAGAGCGCATGCTTTGCATGTATGAGGCCCAGGGTTCAATCCCCTGCATCTCCAGTAGCTTGACGTTTCACTCTGCCAGAAAAAAGTTTCAAGTGTGTTTCTAAAGACGATGGTTTTAAGAACGGTCACTATCAAGCTGGCGTTCTGCTTGTTACTCTTGAACTTTAAGAAGGTGCTCAGCTTCCAGTTGTTACTTTTGCAGAAGAATGTTTTTTCAACTTTCTGCCAGTTACCTGGAGAGGTGCGATGGCCAAGTGGTAAGGCGTTGGTCTCGTAAACCAAAGATCACGGGTTCGATCCCCGTTCGTGCCTTTACTATGCATGTTCTCATTTTAAAACATGACCAATATGCTCTAGTTCACATTCCCCCTAGGCTAATTTAAGAATCACAACTCTTTTCCTAGTTTCCCTTGCAGGTCTTATTTACCACATTAATGCTGTGCTTCCACACCAGAACATTTCCTCTACATAGGGAAGGCAGCTTATAGGTACTGCATGTCGTGCCTGTATGAGCTCCAGAGTGTCACAATCCCTTGAAATATCCAGGTACTTAGTCAGACTCAATCACAAGCCCGTTTTAAACTTCACCCAGCTGACTGAGCAAAGGTACAGGAGTTAGATGAATTTTGGATGGGACTTTCTATTGGCTTGCATGACATGATGGAGCTTGTTAACCGAGTGTTTAATGTCTTTTGGAGCCAACCGGTTGAGAGAGCCAGTTCTTAACCGCTACCACAGAAGACTGTGTAAGTGTGCTGTTAAATCTGCAATCCCTCACTTGACAGAGGCTAGATATTCCTGCTCCTGGTTCTGCCTCTCTTTTTGCAAAGACTCTCGTACCCGTTGGAGGTTTACAGTGGTGTATAGTAACGAAGTAATAATACTTCGTTACAGTACTTAAGTAGTTTTTTGGAGTATCTGTACTTTACTGGAGTATAAAAAAATTCGGCAACTTTCACTTTTACTCCACTACATTTCCGAACCACAAATAAAACGTTTCACTAAATTAGCTTGTAATTAATTCAGTGCAGACATGATGTGTCCCATCATTTTTAAAAACTCACCTACAGACAAATATTTCCTCAGATTACTTCTGTATTACACTGTGTGATAAAGCGTGTTCCCAGACTACCACAAAACAAGTAGAAAAGGGCACTCTTTATGGGTAATGTAGGGTGAATGGTTGAAAGCACTGAAAAGAATTAGCAGGAGCACAGAAGTTGTTCTTTTTTTCCCGTCACCTTCATTTTTGGCCACAACAATCAAAATATTTACAAGCGCGCTATGAAAAAAAACAATAGAAAACTCAACCTCTACCACCCGAGGAAACATACTTGTGACTGCAAAGTCACTTAAGTCACATTCATTGATGTTTACAAGTCACAGGCCTAGCATAGCTTTTAGCCCATCTCCAAAAAAAAGAACCCCCTACACCTTTTCCAGAGCTGTATTTAAACAGGTAGCTCCTCCCCTGCATCATACCATACCTCAGACAGGTAAAGACAAAATATATAACAAAATAAATATCTAGTTCACAGAGCATCAAATATGGCAAAATGTTATGAGTTACAAACAATACTCAAAACCATTCAGTAACAACATTTCCAATATTTACAGCATATGCTTATCTAACATTTCTTCTCTTTTACAGGTTCTTCACCCCTCCCCTTCTTCAGAGGATGGACTCACCCAGGTAAGTAAAGCTAAGGAGTTTTCCAATAGTACTCTTTTAGGACCCCACTGGTGAGTGTGAGCAGTGTCAGAATACAACAGGTGAGTGTTTACACTACAGTCCATGTTGGTAATGTGTCAGGGTACCTTACATCATTACACACTGACAGAGGAAACATTCATGGTGCTGAGGAACATGCAGCACGTCTTTAACCCTTTAATGCTCTCAACAAGAACTCAACTTTCAAAGTTTTATGGATGATTTTTCAGCTGCTGCTTCAGGTTGACACATAAGTTAGAAATGGTGTTTTCTTAAAGTAAGAATACCAAAGTTTATTACATTTAACACACGCCAATCAGGGAGTAGATACAGCCCAAAAAAGATTATTTAAATGCAGCTTATTTTACCCAGCTATTTAGATTATACTAATGGTTGAGCAGATCATTAAAGGGTTAAAAGTGCCACACGTTTAGTTAAACTTGCTTGAGTTTTGCTTTTAAATTAATTCTGCCAAAATTCAGTTGTTTTAGGTTATTGGGATATGTACAGTATCTATAACTTGAATGTACTATCCAAATAAAAAAAATGGAACAGTATAGAAAATGCAAATAAAATAGATGCAGTGTCTTTTACATTTACATCGACTCTTATTCCATCTTTTATGAACCCAAAATATTTCATGTTTTGTCTGGTCAACTTCATTCTTAACATACACATACATGCATTTTAAGCTACAACACATTCTAAAAAAAGTTGGAACAGGGCAATTTAGTCCTCATAATAAGGTTAAAAAACAACTAAATAATGACGTGATTTCAAATAGGTGATGTGAACAGCTGATTATAATCACAAATTTGCACAGATCATGTTCAGATGGAAGAAAGAAAAAAGCTTGTTAAGTTGGTTTACAGGTTTAAAAGAACAATCTTATATTTTTCTAAATGACCGCTTCAGTTTATACTAACAGCATTTACTTTTACTTCTACTTTTAATACTTAAGTACATTTAATATCAAATTACTTTTAATACTTAAGTACATTAAACATCAGATACTTTTAGACTTTTACTCAAGTAATATTTTAAAAGGTGACTTTTTCTTCTATCTAAGTAAATTTCTGGTAAGATACTTGTACTTTTACTCAAATGGCCTTCAGGTACTTTATACAGCACTGGAGGTTTACCCTGGGAAGCACGAGTTGGGGATGTAGCTCAGTGGTAGAGAGCGTGCTTCGCATGTATGAGGTCCTGGGTTCAATCCCCAGCATCTCCATTCAGAAGCTTTTAATTAGGGACCATGTCTTACCTGGCGTTCTTATTCTCTACAATAGAGCTATAGAGCCACAGCAATCCAGCTGTATCAGAAAAGGGGATGTAGCTCAGTGGTAGAGCGCATGTATGAGGTCCAGGGTTCAATCCCCTGCATCTCCAGCTTGTTGTTTCACTCACTTGAAACAAACTTCAAGTTTGCTTCCACACCCGATAGCTTTAAGAATTAGCACTTTCAAGCACACATTCCAGTGCTTACTCGTGCACAGGGACATTTTTCAGTTCGGGTAGTTGTTCCAGACCCATTCACAAATCAGTTTTAATCTTTACCTAACTAATTGGGCAAAAGGGCCAGGGGTTTGGTCATTTTTGGTTAGCTTTTCCATTTGCTTTATTGACACGGTGCAGCTTGTTAACTGAGTGTTTATTGGTTTTTGGAGCCAACTGCCTTGCAGAGCCAATTCTTAACAGCTACCACAGATTACTCTGCAAGTGTGCCTTTAAATTTTCAATCCCCTGCCTGCTAGAGGCTAGAGATACCTGGTCATGGGTCTCTTTTTGTTTTTGCAAAGAGTCCTGTACCTGTTGCATTGGTACCTCTTCCGGGTGATGTAGCTCAGTGGTAGAGCGCATGCTTCGCATGTATGAGATCCAGGGTTCAATCCCCTGCATCTCCAGCTTGTTGTTTCACTCACTTGAAACAAACTTCAAGTTTGCTTCCACACCCGATAGCTTTAAGAATGAGCACTTTCAAGCACACATTCCAGTGCTTACTCGTGCACAGGAACATTTTTCAGTGTATGACCTTTCTTTGCTGTGCTGCCATGGCCATGGGCTAAGGCGTCGCTCTAGGAAACCAAAGCTCATGGCTCATTCCCAGAGTGTGTCTTATTCGTGCTTTGTTTTTGAAGTTACAGACAAAACGCTCCTTAAAACATACACTTGGCCGTTAAAGACCCAATCACAAGTGTTTTCTTTTGTAAACTTCACCTGGCTAAAAAGATCAACGGCTATAGGACAGCACAAGAGAACTTACCTAACACATCAAAGCTGTAATTCCACAGCAGCATCTTACTGCTACACAGGGATTGTAGCTTAGATTAAACTGTTCAAATATACGGGTAGTTGTTCCAGACCCATTCACAAATCAGTTTTAATCTTTACCTAACTAATTGGGCAAAAGGGCCAGGGGTTTGATCATTTTTGGCCAGCTTTTCCATTTGTTTTATTGACACGGTGCAGCTTGTTAACTGAGTGTTTAATGGTTTTTGGAGCCAACTTGCTTGCAGAGCCAATTCTTAACAGCTACCACAGATTACTCTGCAATTGTGCCTTTAAATTTGCAATCCCCTGCCTGCTAGAGGCTAAAGATACCTGGTCATGGGTCTCTTTTTGTTTTTGCAAAGAGTCCTGTACCTGTTGCATTGGCGCCCGTTCCGGGGGATGTAGCTCAGTGGTAGAGCGCATGCTTTGCATGTATGAGGCCCAGGGTTCAATCCCCTGCATCTCCAGTAGCTTGATGTTTCACTCTGCTAGAAAAAATCTTTAAGTGTGTTTCTAAAGCCTATGGCTTTAAGAACGGTCACTATCAAGCTGGCGTTCTGCTTGTTACTCTTGAACTTTAAGAATGTGCTCAGCTTTCAGTTGTTACTTTCACACAGAACGTTTTTTCAACTTTCTGCCAGCTACCTAGAGAGGCGCGATGGCCAAGTGGTGAGGCGTCGGTCTCGTAAACCGAAGATCACGGATTCAAACCCTGTTCGTGCCTTTAACATGCATGCTCTCGTTTTAAAACATGACCAATATGCTCTAGTTCACATTCCCCCTAGGCTAATTTAAGAAATACAACTCATTTCCTATTTTCCCTTGCAGGTCTTATTTACCACATTAATGCTGTGCTTCCACACCAGCACATTTCCTCTACATAGGGATGGCAGCTTAGAGGTACTGCATGCCGTGCCTGTATGAGCTCCAGAGTGTCACAATCCCTTGAAATATCCAGGTACTTAGTCAGACTCAATCACAAGCCTGTTTTAAACTTCACCCAGCTGACTGAGCAAAGGTACAGGAGTTAGATGAATTTTGGATTGGACTTTCTATTGGCTTGCATGACATGATGGAGCTTGTTAACCGAGTGTTTAATGTCTTTTGTAGCCAACCGGTTCAGAGAGCCAGTTCTTAACCGCTACCACAGAAGACTATGCAAGTGTGCTGTTAAATCTGCAATCCCTCACTTGATAGAGGTTAGAGATTCTTGCTCCTCTTTCTGCTTCTCTTTTTGCAAAGACTCTCGTACCTGTTGGAGGTTTACCCTAAAAGCACAAGTAGGGGATGTAGCTCAGTGGTAGAGCGTGTGCTTCGCATGTATAAGGTCCTGGGTTCAAGCCCCAGCATCTCCATTCAGTAGCTTTTTAATTAGGGATCATGTCTTGCCTGTCGGTCTTATTCTCTACAATAGCGCTATCGAGCCACAGCAATCCTGCCATGTTACAAAAGGGGATGTAGCTCAGTGGTAGAGTGCATGCTTTGCATGTATGAGGTCCAGGGTTCAATCCCCTGCATCCAGTTGTTACTTTTGCACAGGGACATATTTCAGTGTGTGACCTTTCTTTGCTGTGCTGCCATGGCCATGGGCTAAGGCGTCGCTCTCGTAAACCAAATCTCACAGCTCATTCACAGAGTGTGTCTTATTCGTGCTTTGTTTTTAATGTCACAGACAAAATGCTCCTTGAAACATACACTTGGCCATTAAAGACCCAATCACAAGTTTTTTCTTTTGTAAACTTCACCTGACTGAAAGATCAACGGCTATAGGACAGCACAAGAGAACTTAATACATCAAAGCTGTAATTCCACAGCAGCATCTTACTGCTACACAGGGATTGTAGCTTAGATTAAGCCATTTAAATATCCGGGTAGTTGTTTCAGACCCTGTTAGAACATCAAGTTCTTTTGAAGAAAATCTTGCTGCTCAGATCTTCTACTCCAGTGTCGTTTACTGAATATGAGAAAACACTTATAATAAGTCTTCCAATTTATTAGGTATATAAGCAGGCTTATATAGTCTGTGTCTGCGTGAGAAATGTGAGCCTATGCCTAAACTTAGTTGAATTTTAATGGTGAGATAGCTCGAAGCTAAGTTAATGGTTAGGGAGCTGGGATTAGAGAACACACAAAAAACCTATATAAATACAGTGGGGTCAAAAAGTATTTAGTCAGCCACTGATTGTGCATGTTCTCCTACTTAGAAAGATGAGAGAGGTCTGTAATTTTCATCATAGGTACACTTCAACTATGAGAGACAAAATGAGAAAAAAAACATCCAGGGAATCACACTGTAGGATTTTTAAAGAATTTATTTGTAGACTATGGTGGAAAATAAGTATTTGGTCAATAACAAAAGTTCAACTCAATACTTTGTAACATAACCTTTGTTGGCAATGACAGAGGTCAAACGTTTCCTGTAAGTCTTCACCAGGTTTGCACACACTGTAGCTGGTATTTTGGCCCATTCCTCCATGCAGATCTCCTCTAGAGCAGTGATGTTTTGGGGCTGTCGCTGGGCAACACGGACTCCACAAATTTTCTATGGGGTTGAGGTCTGGAGACTGGCTAGGCCACTCCAGGACCTTGAAATGCTTTTTATGGAGCCACTCCTTCATTGCCCGAGCGGTGTGTTTGGGATCATTGTCATGCTGGAAGACCCAGCCACGTTCCATCTTCAATGCTCTCACTGATGGAAGGAGGTTTTGGCTTAAAATCTCATGATACATGGCCCCGTTCATTCTTCCCTTAACACGGATCAGTCGTCCTGTCCCCTTTGCAGAAAAACAGCCCCAAAGCATGACGTTTCCACCCCCATGCTTCACAGTAGGTATGGTGTTCTTGGGTTCTTCTTCTTCCTCCAAATACGACGAGTTGAATTTTTACCAAAAAGTTCCATTTTGGTTTCATCTGACCACATGATATTCTCCCAATTCTCTTCTGGATCATCCATAAGCTCTCTGGCAAACTTCAGACGGGCCTGGACATGTACTGGCTTAAGCAGGGGGACAAGCCTGGCACTGCAGGATTTGAGTCCCTCTCGGCGTAGTGTGTTTACTGATGGTAGCCTTTGTTACTTTGGTCCCAGCTCTCTGCAGGTCATTCATCAGGTCCCTCCGTGTAGTTCTGGGATTTTTGCTCACCGTTCTCATGATCATTTTGACCCCACGGGATGAGATCTTGACCACAAGGGAGATTATCAATGGTCTTGTATGTCTTCCATTTTCTTACAATTGCTCCCACAGTTGATTTATTCACACCAACCTGCTTGCCTATTGTAGATTCACTCTTCCCAGCCTGGTGCAGGTCTACAGTTTTCTTCCTGGTGTCCTTCGACAGCTCTTTGGTCTTGGCCATGGTTGAGTTTGGAGTCTGACTGTTTGAGGCTGTGGACAGGTGTCTTTTATACAGATAATGAGGTCAAACAGGTGCCATTAATACAGGTAACGAGTGGAGGACAGAAGAGCTTCTTAAAGAAGAAGTTACAGGTGTGTGAGAGCCAGAAATCTTGCTTGTTTGTGGGTGACCAAATACTTATTTTCCACCATAATTTACAAATAAATTCTTTAAAAATCCTACAATGTGATTTCCTGGATTTTTTTTTCTCATTTTGTCTCTTATAGTTGAAGTGTACCTATGATGAAAATTACAGACCTCTCTCATCTTTCTAAGTAGGAGAACTTGCACAATCAGTGGCTGACTAAATACTTTTTGACCCCACTGTAGCTTTTTCTGTACATGCAGTAGTGGAGTATAATTTTATTTTCTCCTCTGAATGCGCTGGTGTTTTTCAAGACGACTTCAGTCACAGTAACTTCTGTGTGACCGTACTGGTGTCTATTAAAAATGCTGCTTCCAGTCAAATTTCATCCGCACTATAAGCAGCAATATGGGTCATCCTCTTATGTGAATGCGCTGGTGTGGTGTACTTAAAGAATATTCCTTTCACTAAAGTTCTCCTCAGACAAGGAACGGTGATATGACTTCTCTCCTGTGTGAATGCGCTGGTGTTGTTGGAGAACATAATATGCAATAAAATACTTCCCACACTCTTAACAGTGATGTAGTTTTTCTATGTGAATACGCTGATGCCGTTTGAGATTCTTTTCATGAGCAAAATCTTTCCACTCTCTGAGCAGTGATACGGCTTCTCTCCTGTGTGAACACGCTGGTGTACTTTAAGGGCACTACTTTGAGTAAAACTCTTTCCACACTCCGTGCAGTTATACGGTGTCTTTCCTGTGTGAATACGCTGGTGGTTTAGCACTAGCTTGACTGAAAATCTGAGATTCTGAGGACAAACCCCTCCTTCTACACAACCATTAGAGCGCTATCTGTCCTCTTGTCATGCAAATGATTGCAGATAACACACTGTTCAGCCCACCCCCAACGTTTATCCCAGCAAACCTGTGAGTTACCTTTTCCTAAGTAATTCCACTACAGGCTGGAAAGTCTCAATATGGCTAGATTACATGTGCCACAAAGGTGGTGGGAAACTAAGCCTTGTTATGGTCTGACCAAACTCTGAACTTTGAATTTGTGATCTTGAACTTGTGATGTACAGGAGAAAAATGTACACGGGACAAAACGTAATGGGTTCTGAACATGTTTATTTAGCACAGGATGCGTTACAGTTGATTTTCTGAAAACCCTGTTAATTTTTCCCATTGGAAATCGCGCTTAGACCCAGGTTTCCAAATATGGGCATAATGAGGACTACAGAATGACGCACGACTTCAGTGGTCTATTGATCTAAGAAAGCAATAAATAAGCAAATAACTTATGAGTTTAATGCAAATAACTAATAAAGTATAAAATTTCCTGTCACACTTCAGATCTCGGACTAACTACAGAATTTCTTTATTAATTTCTATATGAAATTGAGAAACCAAGGACACTAATTAGTGCATTTTTTCTAAGTAGAATTTTTCTCTGTTCTTGCTTGATACCAAATTTTAGCAGCTTAACAGTCACACACAGCACACACCCTATATTTCTGCACTCTATTGTCTCTAAAGTCCCAATATGCGCCCCTGCATCAATGGTAAACCAGACCAATTGGCATTATCACCTTTTTGCACTCATGCATTTTATTCACAGATTTAAATATTACAAATCTTTAATGAGTTTAGTCCAAAAATGTTGGCCTGCTGCATATGTATTACACAGAAGTGCCATACCTGTTTACACATGTTTGTATGCCACCTAATATAAGCTCAAAACAGCTCTGATTTGCGAATACATCAGCATTACAAGACATCTGATATATCAGTCTGTTATCTGTTAGCAGGACATTACCAGCAGGAATTTCTACCTCTGTATGTTGTGAAATCAATTGCCGTATGGTGCATTCCAGTACCATGTATTAAACAGAAAAGCAATGCACACATTGTTTGAGCCATAAAGGTGTGCGTATAAATAAATATCTACGCTGCACATGATGTCCCTGGTACACTGTAAACCCTAATAAGTTGAGTTTACTCAAATAATTTGAGGCAATTCGTTGCCTCAAATGAATTAAGTTTTCGAAACTCAGTTTTTTAAGTAATGTGTAATACTGTATTGAGTTGAACAAACTCATGTCTTTAAGTTCAACAGACATATCATAAGTACCTGACACTCAAAATGTACTGCACCTGTAACTTAACTTTTTAAGTCAAATTAACTATTGCACAACTGATCTAACTTGCTTGTTTAAGTTTATTGCAATGATAAAGTTGTTGTCACTCATCAAAATATGCATATTATACTGGCTTTATACCCAAAATATTCTAAATTAAGAAGGCACTGATATTACAACTGCAAAAAAATCCAAATGACATCAAATCAATGGTATCAAATCTTATTTATTGGAAAAAAGCAGCACAAAACAGTTTCACAAAACTGTGTAAAAAAAGTGACAACATTTTGACAGCAACTCACAAAGCTCCAAGTTATGCAAATATAAATCTTAAAAACATTTGCTTGATTGCACACTATACTTAAACTTCAAACTTTAAAGTGGAAAACAAATCAATTCTGGTGAATAGTCCATCTGTTTCTCTGCATGCTTTGTTAGCCCCCTGTCATGCAGTTCTTCAATGGTCAGGACTCCCAGGACCACTACAGAGCAGGTATTATTTGGGTGGTGGATCAATCTCAGCACTGCAGTGACACTGACATGATGGTGGTGTGTTAGTGTGTGTTGTGCTGGTATGAGTGAGTCAGACACAGCAGCGCTGCTGGAGTTTTTAAACACCTCACTGTCACTGCTGGACTGAGAATAGTCCACCAACCAAAAACATCCAGCCAACAGTGCCCCATGGGCAGCGTCCTGTGACCGCTGATGAAGGTCTAGAAGATGACCGACTCAAACAGCAGCAATAGATGAGCGATCATCTCTGACTTTACATCTACAAGGTGGACCAACTAAGTGTTGTTGTGTCTAATGGAGTGGACAGTGAGTGGACACGGCATTTTAAAACTTCAGCAGTGCTGCTGTGTCTGACCCACTCATACCAGCACAACACACACTAACACACCACCACCATGTCAGTGTCACTGCAGTGCTGAGAATAATCCACCACCCAAATAATACCTGCTCTGTAGTGGTCCTGACCATTGAAGAACAGAGTGAAAGCAGTATGAAAGTATAAAAAAAGCATGTAGAGAAACAGATGGACTACAGTCAATAATTGTAGAACTACAAAGTGCTTTTATATGGTAAGTGGAGCTGATAAAATAGACAGTATGTGTAGAAACAAGCAGGTGCCCTCCTTCATCACACGCCACTATGAGGATCCCAGTAGCAATACTGCTGAACATCTGCTCTTCATCAGCATCCTAAAAAATGTCAAAACATTACACTTCAGTCATTCAAACACAATGCATTAAGTTACAAAATGTGGAAAATGCAAATAAAAAAGAAAGCTTTCTAAAATGTAATTTGACTTCTATTATTGCAAACAGAATGAAATTGTATGTTTTCTCTGGCCAACATAATTTTATTCATAAATATACATGAATTTCTGACATTCAGGCATGCAACATATTTAAAAAAAAAAAAAAAAAAAAAAAAAAAGTTGACACCGGGCCATTTAGAGCTAGTAAAAAGGTAAAAATTTACTAATGAGGTGATTTGAAAGACGTGACTAATCATGATTTGGTACAAAAGCAACATCCAGGAAAGGTCTAGTCCTTCACAAAGCAAAGATAGGCAGATAATTGCCAGTTTAAGTTTACCCTCTACAGTGCATTAACATAATTAAAAGATTCCAAATTATGATTACAGTCACCTGTTCGCATCACCTGTTTCAAATCATATCATTATTTATTTTACCTCATTACTAGCCCTAAACTGCCCCATCCCAACTTTTTTAAAATGTGTTACAGTCCTAAATGGCAGAAATGGATGTACACGTATGAATTAAGTTGACCGGAGAAAAAAAAACATGACATCCAAGTCTGCAATAAAATTGTAGTAATCACACATAAAAAAAATCGGCCACAGTGCAAGGTTCAGTAAATTCACATTTCAGTGTTGAATGATAAACTACAAGATAGACAAACATGAATTAGCTAGTTGTTTAAACTGCCTTGCTATAAATCCACATGGAAATCTCGTAATATTATAAAGCAGACTACACAAGAATAGTTTAAAAAGGCACCCGAATATAACTGATGTACCAATTAAAATGGAACTTAGCTCCAAAATGTAACTGCAACACCAGTTAAGATTAACGGGTCGTCGAGATTCTAACCCGCTGGCTAGAATGCGTTTTTGAATGAGACACGTCTTGCTTGTCGTTAAAACTTGATTAAAATGACTGGACCAACGCATTTCTACAGATAATGTCTAGCAGTCATGTTAAATAAATACAAGCTTACTTTTCTCTGTGCGTGAGACTTCAACTTGGTATAGTGCGTCTAAACTTGGGAGTGAGGCGACATATGAATCACTCGGATGAATCGGTTGAATTAGATGGAACCGAGCACACAGTTTATTAAACGGACAAACACGAACAAACCGACTCAGAAAAATGAATTACATTTCTCAAGTAATCGCGAGCGCTATAGATTTAATTAACTGCATGTAAAATTATGTTTCCAAAACACCACTATTCAAGCTAACCTGATAAATATTGGCCAGTAAAATATTAATAGCTAACCGAGCTAGCAAATAAAGCAATACATAAAATACATTTGGTTGAGAAACCTTAACCAGTTCAGTCAAACCTCAGCAAAAGACAGAAAACTAGCTAGCTATTTTAACACTGCAGCTAATTTAGCTCCAACAGCTCTCTGGCTAGCTAGCTATCTTTTTAAAACTGTATGTTAATGCTTAGCCGATCAGTTTTTGAATATGAACTCAGAAAATGAACCAAAATACAAGTTTAAAAGGGAATACTTACTAAAAATGTGAAATGAAGTGAGGAAAATTTATATCTCCATCAGCCAACATGTCTTCACATCTCCAACATGAACAGTTTTCTTGGAATCAATCCCCGACATTTGGAAATGTTCTAGAACTCTGTGTTCACGTGACAGACAAGAAAGCTAAAACTTGGATTATTGAGTTAATTTTTCTTAAAACATTAAGTACACATGATCATTCGAAGAGAAAGTAGAAACTACTTATCAAGACTAAGTGATGTCCACTTTATGTAAGAAATTAAGTAATTTCAACTTAATTTTTTAAGTACATACAATGTTAGGGTTTACAGTGTATCCCCTTGGCCATATACAGTGGGGTCAAAAAGTATTTAGTCAGCCACTGATTGTGCAAGTTCTCCTACTTAGAAAGATGAGAGAGGTGAATTTTGTTTGTTTGTAAACTGTGAATTAGTTCTTAATCTGGTCGTGATGTTAGTGAATTAAACCTACATCTCTCTGATGTCTGATCGATGAGCTGTCTGTTCTGTCCTACTGCTTAAGCCTGGCTAGCTCAGTCGGTAGAGCATGAGACTCTTAATCTCAGGGTCGTGGGTTCGAGCCCCACGTTGGGTGAGTATCTTTATTTAACATCTACTGAAACCAAAAGGACGTTCTTCCACTTTGGACAGCTGGTCTCCAGTGACTTATCAGGGGCATATTTGTGCTTGTAGGACTGTTGTTTACTGGATGTTTTCAGTTACTTATTTCCACTATTCTGTGGAGCTACACATTATTGTTGTGTCTCATAGCCGTTTGATCAACAGGCAGGTTGTGCAATAAAAGACACTCGTCCCTGGGTGGGCTCAAACCACCAACCTTTAGGTTAACAGCCGAACGTGCTAACCGATTGCGCCACAGAGACGCAGGCACAGCTGTCTCACTGGACGGTACACACGGGTCACATGACTTGCTAACTTTTACAGCAGGGCAATTAAGTTTGGTAAATTAAAATAATCACATGTGTCTGACCTGAATGAGAGGGGCATTAAAACGACCTCACACTTGTCAGAGAAAACGTTTGAAGCTCAGGTCAATAGGATCTGCTAGTTAGAGAAGGATCACTTGTTTGTTAGTTTAAGTCCTAAAGTGGGTTTACAGCTCCATCTACCGGCCAACTGAGTCCTGAACTTGGTGCAATTTACCAACAGTGGAACGTTTTGTTGTGATTTTGATACCTGGGTAGCAATGTTTAACTAAAATTACTTTTATTTAGTTTTTAAAACTTCTAAATTACCTCAGTTTGTTCAATTGATTTCAGTCAATTATATCAATCACGTAAGTTTAAATCACTTGAGATGTAAAAGTAAAGTCTGAAGTTGTGTATTTTTGCTTTATTTACTTAGCAAATGGTGAATCATTACGTTTAGTTTTTGTGGTGTCAGGGTTTCATGGTGTAATGGTTAGCACTCTGGGCTCTGAATCCAGCGATCTTAGTTCAAATCTCGGTGGAACCTTACTGCTTTTATTTGGGGCCCGGTGTGAGGTCCAAGATTGAGAATCATTAGCAGTTTCAGGATGGTAGCATTCAGCACATGTGCAGTACAACAGAGCATCGCAATTGCTTGTGCTAGTTTAGAGTCACCTTAAATGACATGTTAATTTCCATCCATTCATCCAGCTTGAATATCATAATACCACTAGTAGTGTTATAGTGTTCCACATCCCAAAATATAATCGCAAATCATTGTTTACAGCGCCATCAAACAGCCAACCTGCTCTTAAATGACTAATTATTCGCTTTTGTGTGGTTCCATGGTGTAATGGTTAGCACTCTGGACTCTGAATCCAGTGATCCGAGTTCAAATCTTGGTGGAACCTGGTTTTATTTAGGTAAAAACACTGTTATCAATGCTGAGTAGAGAATAGTGTTCCACATATGACTGCTCTATGCTGAATTGTAACACCAAAAGCAGTGGCGGCTGGTGCTAAAAAAAAAGCAAATAAAAAAACTAGCCTTTAAAAATAGCACTATTTGAACATGAATTTTGCCCTCCTTTCCTTCTGTCTTGCAAATTTCTCAATGACATTATGGTTAAAGTCAGTAATCTCAGTCACTAGTCTCTTCTCCATTGACAACATGGCCGATGCATTCAGCCTGTCCTGGGTCATAGAGTTTCTCAGAAAAGTTTTAATTCTTTTCAAGGTTGAGAAGCACCTTTCAGCTTCTGCTGTGGTCATGGGTGTGGTGATGAGGATCTTCAGGAGAGTGACAGTCTCTGAAAATACTTCAAGATTATTTTCCATAAACAGCTGGAATAGGCCCACAGCACCACAACAGGCTTTGAACTCTTCCTTGCTGTAGATAAGACTAAGCTCTGTCTTCAGCTTACCTTGATTGAGCACTGGATAGGCTTTTAAGGTGTTGCTCAGTGCATCTTCAGGAAATGCTGTCTTGTATTGTTCAAACTTGTCCCCCTGCAAGAGTGTGGCACTAACAAGGTGGTTTGTGAAGGAAAAGCGCTCACTGGTGTGTCCCAGTATGATATCACAGACCTAGAGAAGGATAAACATGAAAATTATGAAGTGATCATAATTTATTTATTTCACATCTAAATAGTTATTTTTCTATCACTGTTGAAATTTAGTCATAGATCAAGTCATAGAAATGAGTTTGCTGCCATTTTCAAGACAAAATGTGTTAAAGCATTTTTGGAACAGAATTTTTGTGGAACAGGTTTATAGAAAATTCAGGAACCAAATGTTATGAGAATTTGTTTTATTCCATATTACCCATATATTGCAGTACAGCAAGAATAATAACATATATTGCTGACAAGCATTACACCAGCATACACTGATCATTCATGCATAGCATAGAAACAGCTCTAAACAAATCTAATCTAATTGGACTGTGACTTCCACAACTCACCTCTGCAGCAATCCTTTCATGGTCTTCTACACTGAGTGTCCGACGCTTCTTTACTGGCTGACCGCTACCTTCACTGCTTTGTCCAACCATGGAATGGAGAGAATTTCTGCAAAGGAAAAAAATTACAATAACAATAATAATAACAATAATACTAATAAACAAAAGAGGAAAATGCACAACTATTACCTGATCTTTTGAATGTCCTGCTGGAACTGCTGAATGCTCTCCTTGATATAAACTGAATCTATGACCTTCTTCTGGAGTTTGGAATAGAGGAGGTCCACATGAGGCATGATATGGTGGAAAAGCTGCAGAAAGAACTTAAAATCCTGATCCTCCAGTAGCATGGCAAACGCACCTGCCTCTCTGACAGTAATGGGGTCAAAGTCACCAGAGTCTCGTATGCTTTCAAAACAGCGAATGAGGTCCTCTCTGTGTTCAAGCACAGTATTGATGGTCCGGCTGTGAAAGTTCCATCTGATATTGCTGGATGCTGGTAGTCTGTGCGCCACAACGTTATCAAGAATACTTGTGCGCTTGGGTGATCTGGAAAAAAAGCTGGCAAATACAACAAGGTTAGAAAAAAAAATTCTCACTTTGGTTATGTGAGAAGTAGCCTGCTGCGTTATCAGATTGAGCTGATGTGTGTAGAAGTGGATGTAGTGTGCATTTGGGTACATGTCTTGTATCTTCTTCTGAACACCTGCAGTGGCACCCCTCATCACGCTGGCTCCATCATATGCCTGGCAGATGAGCTTACCCTTTTGATCCTCAGGAAGGATAGTTGCAAGACGTTCTTTTAGGGCTGTAGCAATGGAATCAGCAGTGGCCGACTGCAAAGGGATGAACTCAAAAAATCTTTCCTGCACATTGTTTTTAGCATCAATATAGCGTAGTACAAGAACAAGCTGGCACTGCGTGGCAATATCCATGGTCTCATCTGCCTGGATTGAAAGAAAATCGCTTCCCTGGGCTTCTTTGATTATATGTTCCTTCAGAACAGACAACATACAGTCCAGTAGCTCATTCTGCACAGTTTTTGAAGTTCCCTTAAACACAGTGGCATTCTCAATGTGCTCTCTCAGCACTCCATCAAGAGAAGCAACAAAATCCACCAACCCTCGAAAAATTCCGGGATTATCTGAGCTCTTACTTTCATCATGGCCACGCAAGGCCAGCTCAAAGGCTGCACAAAATTTCACACAGTCTATTAATCTAGACAGGATGTGCCGATTTTTTGTCACCTCTTCATTGTGCCTTCTAACAGCAATCCTGTAACCTCCTGTAATCCTGTAACCTTCATCTTACAACTAACTTCATCTGCAACTAACTGTTTAACGTGAACCAAGCTGATGAACCGCAGCTGATTGATCAGTTAATGAGTGGACTCGGGGATTGTCCAATCACACAGCGTTTAAAAAAAATAAGCCAATAGTGACACACTTCTAATAAGAGTGGGTGTATACGGGGCGCAGAGAGCTGCGCCCTGTGGAAAATTGAAAACAACCATTTAAAGAGCATCCTCAGACCACGTGCTTGCCAAAAGTTTATGCACGTACATAGACACTCGTTAGACCGGCGCCCCGCGCATGGGACGTGTGCACGATGTAAACAATTAAATACAAATATTTATTTATTTCAAAAATGCTATCATGACCATTAGATAAACAGTTAATTAGACAATTAGACAAACAGACTAATTAATTTCATAATTATTTTGCAGTATGTAATTTACTTATTTTAACATCTTAATAATTTGAAGGGGGGCGGTGCCCCTGCACCCCGTATTGGCCAGCCGCCACTGCATTTAGGGATGTGTAATGTGTCATTTTAGGACAGCCTATCTTATAAAACTTTTTTAAACTGTATAACCACTGAAGTTGGCATTAATTGTAAATTCTATAGACCAGCCTTCTATTCATCACTAACAAACACCAAACAACATCATACTGCAAATCTCATAACTCAACACAAGTCAAGGTAGTAGTTTATAAGTGACAGTAAGTCTGTGTCTGTTTCTGTTACTTATTCTGAATTGTGTTTGTTTGTAAACTGTGAATTAGTTCTTAATCTGGTCGTGATGTTAGTGAATTAAACCTACATCTCTCTGATGGTCTGACCGATGAGCTGTCTGTTCTTACATGCTGCTTAAGCCCGGCTAGCTCAGTCGGTAGAGCATGAGACTCTTAATCTCAGGGTCGTGGGTTCGAGCCCCACGTTGGGCGAGTATCTTCATTTAACATCTACAGAAACCAAAAGGACGTTCTTCCACTTTGGACAGCCGGTCTCCGGTGACTTATCAGGTGGATATTTGTGCTTGTAGGACTGTTGTTTACTGGATGTTTTCAGTTACTTATTTCCACTATTCTGTGGTACTACACATTGTTGTTGTGTCTCACATCCGTTTGATCAACAGGCAGGTTGTGCAATAAAAGGCACTCGTCCCTGGGTGGGCTCGAACCACCAACCTTTCGGTTAACAGCCGAACGCGCTAACCGATTGCGCCACAGAGACACACGCAGAGATGTTTCATTGGACAGTACAGATGAGTCACATGACTTGCTAACTTTTACAGAAGGGCAATTAAGTTTGGTAAATTGAAATAATGGCATGTTTCTGACCTGAATGAGAGGGGCAGTAAAAAGATCTCACACTTGTCAGAGACAACGTCTGAAGCCCAGGTTAATAGGACCTGGTAGTTAGAGAAGGATCACTTGTTTGTTAGTTTAAGTCCAAAAGTGGGTGTGGCCCATACAGGGATCGAACCCGCGACCTTGGCGTTATTAGCACCACGCTCTAACCAACTGAGCTAACCAGCCAGTTTAGCTACACTCTTTATCTACACTCTTTAGATCTTTGTACATAATTCTACACTAACTCCATTCAAGCAGCTGCATAGCAGCACAAAAACCATTAGAGAGTCTGCACACTTTCAGTGAAGATCTGCAGAAATGAGCGGCTCCTAAACTGAATTTGGTTGTTATTGCACCAGAAATGCAGCAGTTTCGTGTTATTTTAATGATCCGAGATCTCCGTCCTATTTGAGACCATGCATTAATGCAGTAGGTCAGTATGCTCTCCACAGAGCAGTGGTAGAATGCCACCAAAAGCTCCATGTTCAGGTTGGTTTTCCTGAGTATTTTCAGGTGGTGTTTGTGGTCCAGGTGAGGTCCTCTATGATGTGGCTTCCCAGAAACTTGAAGCTGGAGAACTTGAAGCTCTTTCCACTTCTTCTCCTTTGATGTTTAAGGGAGTGAGGTTCTCATGGACATGCTGAAGATTTTACTGGTGGGCACAGTCTCTGAGTTCTCTTCCTGGGATCCCATCAGGCCCTGCAGCCTTTCTGACATTCACAGATCTAAGGGTTCGTCTGTACAGTAAGAGAGTGCTCACTGGTAGCTGGTGTGGTTACAGCAGCTGGATCCATCCCTTATGCCTCAAAGCGGGCAAAGAAATTATTTAGATCCTCTGCCAGCGAGACGCTGTTAGCTGTTTGAAGATCTTTGCTCTGCTCTGTATCCTCTAGTGATGTTGGAATAGACACAGCACCAGGTATTATATAGAAGCACACGCCCTCTCTGTGACTCTTACCGGAGTCTTTGTTTCTGTCTCTCTGGTGGATTGAGCAGCCTACTAATTCAATAGCTGCATCTGGCACATCTGGATTAAGCTAAGATTCTGTGATTATCATCATACACGTTTTCTGTATAGATGTTGGCGATGTTAAACTTAGTCTAAGTTCATCCATCGTTTGAAAGCGACCTGAGGTTCATGACAAACAGACTTGTTAGCGGTGGTTTGTAAGGGGCTCTTTAGTCTTGCTAAGATAACGGACCGGCATCTTCGTTTTTGTCATCTCTTCCTCCGCCGTCTTCGTCACCTTCCGTTGGGTGTGGTCTCAAGTTCGTCTCGGCTGTAGGAAAGGAGACTTAATGAGTGAATTCAGTTTAAATATTAATTTATAAAAACTTACCCATGATGATTTACCAGGTCGTTTGTTACAGTTTCCTTTCCAGTCGTACCTCCACAAAAACCAAAACACTTAATCTGTAAAAGAAAGACACGTGCATGAATGTGATGAGGTTCTAAGATCTCTGAATATAATCCTGATCATCCCTAATGAACCCAAATGAAATTCATACTGCACATTCACTGCACTATACTGCACACCCAACATACTGACACCCTTATACTGCACCTCTACCTGTTACTGCAACACAGTCAGTATACATACTGTAACCAAACGTATTCACATACTTTACACCACACACACAATAATTTTCTAATGTTGTGCTCACGAATAAAAGTCAAGAAGTTTTAAGTTAAAAAATAGATCATTTATGGTTTTTTCTCTGCTCTTAAACATAGTAGAGGGCCACTTAAGAACACACCAGGATTAAGTAAATTGTCAAAGTGCATCTTTTAAAGGAACTATAACAAAGTACATACATAACACATAAAAAAAACAGTTTAAAGTAGAAAGCACTTACTAGTCTAGAGGTTAGCAAGTGGAGCAGTGAAATCCTCAATTTGTTTTGGATTATTTTTTCCAAGTGCATTTGTGATGGACCTGAGTAGGCCGAGCTTTTCATTATGTTGTTGTAGCAGCAGCTCTAATACAGTCAAAATTTCTCTCTCCATTACTGTTAGTAAAATATCATTTACAATATTCAGTTTCTAAATACACACACACACACAAACACACACACATCTTGTACACACGTAATATTTACATTTACATTTACATTTTCAGCATTTAGCAGACGCTCTTATCCAGAGCGACTTACAGAAGTGCTTCCACAGTGAACATTTCATTCTTTAAGTTTAGATAGACAACAGTCGAAGAACACAACTCTGCTAAAACCTGTTAGAACCAAAGTGCCTTTTTTTTTTTTTTTAAATGGAAAAGAATGGAATAAAGTGTTAGTAAATAAGTACAAATCAGCCTAAGTGTTTAGTAAAAAGGTGTGTTTTTAATCGTTTTTTAAAGACAGCAAGAGACTCAGCTGTTCGAACAGACAGAGGAAGTTCGTTCCACAATTTGGGCGCTAGAACAGAGAACAGCCTTGATGCTTGTCTTCCTTTAGTCCTGGATGGAGGCTCAAGTCGAGCTAGACTAGAGGCTCGGAGGTTGCGTGGTACAGAGCGGGGTTTGATTAGACCCCGAAGGTAGCTTGGGGCTGGTCCATTTTTGGCTTTGTAGGCGAGCGTCAGTGTTTTAAACTGAATGCGTGCAGCTACAGGAAGCCAGTGAAGAGAACGCAGCAGTGGGGTGATGTGGCAGTGTTTAGGTTGGTTAAAGACCAGACGGGCAGCTGCATTTTGAATGAGCTGTAAGGGTTTAATAGTGGCCATGGGAGCTCCTGCCAGGAGGGAGTTGCAGTAGTCCAACCGAGAGATTACAAGTGATTGCACCAGAATCTGGGTAGCTTCTCTGGAGAGAAATGGCCGAATCTTCCTGATGTTGTACAGGAGGAACCGGCACGATCTCGTCATGTTGGCTATATAAGGAGAAAAGGTCAGCTGGTTATCCAGGACAACACCAAGACTTCTTACCTTATCAGATGGTCTAATCTGGAAGTCATCCAGAGAAATGACTAGGTCCTGGGTTGGAGACTGATCTCCAGGAATGAGCAACATCTCTGTCTTGCTGGGATTAAGTTTTAGATGATGAGCCGACATCCATTGTGAGATATCTTGCAGACATGCTGAGATGCGAGCTGAGACTTGTGTGTCTGAAGGAGGAAATGACAGAACGAGCTGAGTGTCATCTGCATAGGAGTGGTAGGAGAAGCCATGGGAGGCTATGACCTTACCCAGAGAGCGGGTGTAGATAGAGAAGAGAAGTGGGCCAAGTACAGAGCCCTGAGGAACACCGGTTGAGAGAGTGCATGGGGTAGATATGGATCCCCTCCATGACACTTGGTAGGAGCGCCCTTCCAGGTAGGAGGCCATCCATTGCCATGCTGAACCTGTTACTCCAAGGTTGGAGAGAGTGGTCATGAGAATGCCGTGATTCACTGTGTCGAAGGCTGCAGAAAGGTCAAGAAGAATAAGAACAGATGACAGTTTGGCTGCTTTGGCTGCATAAAGCTTCTCAGTAACAGCTACCAGTGCTGTTTCCGTAGAATGCGCTGCCTTGAAGCCAGACTGGTACGGATCGTGGAGGTCATTCTGAGTAAGAAAGGCAGATAGTTGGTTATAGACAGCACGTTCAAGAATTTTGGATAGAAAAGAGAGGAGTGAGACAGGTCTGTAGTTGTTAATGTCTGTAGTGTCTAGTGTAGGTTTCTTAAGAAGGGGAATGACCTGAGCCTTCTTAAAAGCAGTAGGGACAACACCTGATGTCAGGGAGTTGTTGATGATGGGTGTGATGAAGGGGATTAGGTCCTGCGAGAGGTCTTTGAGGATGGTGGATGGTATAGGGTCAAGTGTGCATGTAGTGGGATTGCTGGATGAGAGGAGCTGTGTAACCTCATCCATGGTGAGTGGGGTGAAGCTGGTGAGTGTGTTGGTGGGTTGTACACACATCATACACACACCTTATACACACATGTAATACACACACACATCAGTACACAATCACACGTCATACACATGTATGAGGTGTCAGTACCAGGGTGTGTCATGGTATGGGGGTGTGTCAGTACCAGGGTGTGTCATGGTATGGGGTGTGATTCACTGGGTGGAATTAACAAACCACTCTGGACAGGTTGCCAGACAAACGTAAACAAACACACTTATACCTAGGGTACTCCGTTACCCCCAGGACATGGGGAGAACATGCAAACTCCACCCGACGTTTGGCATTGGCACGAGTGACCAAAGGTTTGGCTATAGCAGCCCGGCCGTGTATATTGACCCTGTGGAGCTCCCGACGGACAGTTCTGGTGGAAACAGGAGAGTTGAGGTGCACATTTAATTCTGCCGTGATTTGGGCAGCCGTGGTTTTATGTTTTTTGGATACAATCCGGGTTAGCACCCGAACATCCCTTTCAGACAGCTTCCTCTTGCGTCCACAGTTAATCCTGTCGGATGTGGTTTGTCCTTCTTGGTGGTATGCTGACATTACCCTGGATACCGTGGCTCTTGATACATCACAAAGACTTGCTGTCTTGGTCACAGATGCGCCAGCAAGACGTGCACCAACAATTTGTCCTCTTTTGAACTCTGGTATGTCACCCATAATGTTGTGTGCATTGCAATATTTTGAGCAAA
Organism: Trichomycterus rosablanca; assembly: GCF_030014385.1. Classification (NCBI taxonomy): domain Eukaryota; kingdom Metazoa; phylum Chordata; class Actinopteri; order Siluriformes; family Trichomycteridae; genus Trichomycterus; species Trichomycterus rosablanca. Next base: position 20,007,802 of record NC_086001.1, on the reverse strand, counting down.
ACTGTGCTCTTACCCTGCTAATTGAACCTTCACACTCTGCTCTTACTGGTGCAATGTGCAATTAATGAAGATTGGCCACCAGACTGGTCCAATTTAGCCATGAAACCTCCCACACTAAAATGACAGGTGTTTCAGTTATTTTGTCCAACCCCTGTATATACACACTCAATATTATATTTATACACTCAATATTATATATATATAAACGATGCGTTTGATCTCTGCAGGTGGTGGTTCATCATACACAACAATCAGCTTCTCTACAAGAAGAGGTTTAAGGTAGGTCACATGACTTTACATGATCTAAATCAGCTCTCTCCTGGACCCATAATGCACCCTCATCTTTTGGGCGCATCACAGCAGAGGTCGACTTCTGTGCCGGGCTGTGTCCCACACTGCCCCGTCATGTTTAAGTCTGGGACGATTTCACCGGCGTTTATATCATTGACTGTATAAATAAGAAGGTTTTATGTTCTATTCCCCCAGCGTGACTTCACGGTACTGGCGGAAGACCTGCAGCGCTGTTCGGTCCAGAGCTGTGAGGACGCCGGGCGAAGC